>NW_007253869.1:859561-860987 GCF_000164805.1 Carlito syrichta | reverse complement strand
AGCTCCAGGGAGGAGGCTCCGGACACTTGGCCAACTTGGGTTGGCTGGGCAGTACCATCCTAGACCCCGGCTGAACACCGGCGACTTGGTGCGTGGGCCCCAACGCCTGGTTTCCACGTGGAACCTCTGTTGCTTACTACCCCCGCCTTTAATGACATCTTTCAGGTGAAAGGCGAGGTGGTCTTCCACGTTGGGGGTTGCTTTTGCACCGCCTGAGCTCCCAGTTTCGCTAATCGGCTCCAAGGCCACGTTCTCAAGGAGCTAGCATGGGTCCCCTTTCTGCCTGCGTGAAGACCCGTGGTTTACACCTGGACTTTTTTTTTTTTTAGATTAGAAAATATAGTTTATTTAGAAAGTAAATTAGAGAGAGACAGAGGAGATTCGCCTCCTCAAGGGAGGGGAGGGGGACAAAGCCAGGAAGCATGACAGCAGCCATAGCTCAAGGAGCCCATGGCCACATGGAGTCTAGCAAGGCAATGGCGGTGATGATCTGGCAATGGCCTCTACCTGGATTTTTTTTTGAGTTGGAGTCTCACTTCATCGCTCAGGCTGGAGGGCAGTGGCACGCTCCCGGCCACCCCAGCCTCGACCTGCTGGGCTTTGGCGGTCCTTCCGCCTCAGCCTTCCAAGGAGCCGGAATTACAGCACGCGCTACCACATCCTGCTAATTTTTGATTTATTCTAGAGACGAGGGCTTGCCAAGATGCCCAGGCTGTTTTAGGATCCGTGGGCTCAGGCAATCCCCTCACCTCGGCCTCCCAAAGTGCTGTAATTACAGGCGTAAGCCACTGCGCCTGGCTGGAAAAAGAAGTTTTAAGATATGCTCTCTGGGCCGGGCTTGGTGGCTCAGCCTGTAATTCCTCGGGAGGCCAAGTCGAGAGAATTGTCTGAGCCCGTGGGTTCGAGACCAGTCCGGGCAACTTGGTGAGACCTTGTCTCTACAATAAATCGAAAACTAGCGGCGGGGGCGGGGGGGGGTGTGTGGTAGCCCGCGCCTGTAGTTCTGGCTCCTTGGAAGGCTGAGGCGGAAGGATCGCCTGAGCCCAGCAGGTGGACCCAGGGGTGGCCGAGAGCATGCCACTGCATTCCAGCCTGGGTGACTGAGACTCCAACTCAAAAACAAAAGTAAAACCCTTTTTTCCATCCAGGAACTGTTTAATTCTTACTGCAGCAGCTGGCATAATTGTAGATGTTCAGTAAGCACTGAAAAAACATCATTTATGATTAAATGAGGGAATATGTTTTCTAGCTAAGACACAGATTTTGAAAGTCAGATCCCACAACAAGAATTTGCCTTCTATAGTAAATAATAGTTTGTGCCAGGCTCGGTGGCTCAGCCTGTAAACCCGTGCTTTGAGAGGCTGAGGTGAGTGGATTGCCTGAGCCCGCGGGTTCGAGACCCGCCTGGGCAGCGAGACCTCATCTC
>NW_007253869.1:857850-859438 GCF_000164805.1 Carlito syrichta | reverse complement strand
GCCGGGAGCGGCCACTGCACTCCAGTCTGGGCGACAGTGAGACTCCAACTCAAAAAAAAGGAAAAAATAATAGTTTGTGAGCACTTAATGTGCAAGAACTGTTCTAAACATTTTACATATATTAATTTAGGTACTGTTATTATCCCCATTTTAGAGATGGAATTAAGGAAAAGAGTGGGATAATAATTTGACTAAGGTTATATAGCTAGTACAGACAGACCTGGGATTTGAACCCACAAAATCCAGCTCCATAGCCCAAGTTCGTAACCACTATGCCTCACTGGCTTTACAGCAGTTTTAAAAAACACTTGACCGGGCTGGGTAACTCAGCCTATAATCCCAGCACTTTGGGAAGGAGAGGCAAGTGGATTGCCTGAACCTGCGGGTTTGAGACCACCCTGGGAAACTTGGTGAGACCTTGTTTCTTCAATAAATAAAAAATTAGCTGGATGCATTAGCACACCTGTAGTTCTGGCTGCTTGGAAGGCTGAGGTGGAAGGATCGCTGGAGCCCAGCAGGTCAACGCTGGGGTGGCTGTGAACGTGCCACGGCAGTCTGGCCTGGGCGACGGAGTGAGACTCCAACTCAAGACAAACAAACAAAAAAACCCACTTACCTGATTTAATCCTTACAACATTCCATAAGAAAAATGGCCTAAACACTTCCAACATGTTAATGTGAATGAACCCACACACAAGGTGGGGGGGGGGGCGCTGTTCTAAATCTAGGAACATAACACCTAAATACAAACATGATCTGGATCAGGAAAAAAAAAAAAACTTTCCTGAACACTACCAGAATAATTGGAGAAAATTAAATATGGCCTAGACTTAGATAATTTGTTTGTAGCAGTTAAACAGGCAGATTAGTGGCATCTCCATTTTACAAGAAACCGAAACATAGAGAGCACTTTGTACAAGGTCGCATAGTTAATAGGTGACAGACCTGAACTCCCAAGCTAGCTATCTTATCCAGCCACACAACACACACAGTTTGACACTGGTTATCAGTCTAGTCTCTCCCATCAATATACTTGTTGGTTCTCAAAGTCCAGACCATTCTTGGTAAGATCTAGTTCTCAGGAGAAAGGCCAGTGGCCTTCAGTGTTGTTTTCACCCTAGTTTATGTGTCAACCTAGGTAATAGCTTTGCCTTCTACCTGACAATGAAGTGCTAGTGTTTATGTTCTTTTTTTAAATTCATTTTATTTTTTTGAGTCGGAGTCTCGTCGCCCAGGCTGGAGTGCAGTTGCACGCTTACGGCTATCGCAGCCTCAGCCTGCTAGGCTCAGGTAATCCTTCCACCTCATCCTTCCAAATAGCTGGAACTACAGGCACGTGCCACCACATCCAATTATTTTTTTTTTAATTGTAGAGACGAGAGCTCACCAAGTTGCCCAGGCTGGTCTCAAACCCTTGAGCTTAGGCAATCCTCAGGCCCCAGCCTCCCAAAGTGCTGGGATTACAGGCTTGAGCCACCATGCCCGGCCGTTAATAATTATTATAGCCGGACTCGGTGGCTCAGCCTGTAATCCTGTACTTTGGGAGGCTGAGGTGAGTGGATTGCCTGAGCCCGTGGGTTCGAGACCC
>NW_007253869.1:850423-857764 GCF_000164805.1 Carlito syrichta | reverse complement strand
AGCCCAGCAGGTCGAGGCTGTGGTGGCCGGGAGCGGCCACTGCACTCTAGTCTGGGCGACAGAGTGAGACTCCAACTAAAAAAAAAAAATTATTATAATTGACAGTTATTGAGGGTTTACTTGGTACAAGGTACTCTGTATTTCATTTAATCAATCTTAGGAGATAAGTACTATTAGATGAGAAAACTCAGAGGGGGACTGTTAACTTACCTCAAGGTCACTGAGCTCATTAACTCCATGGCGGTCAATAGCAGAGTTAGAACTTGAATCCAGGTGTGCTGACTGCAGAATCTGTTCTGGTGACTCTTCATTAGTCTCTGCCTAAATTGAAATCCACTCTGCCTTGCTGTTACCCTCCTTTGCTCTCTTGTTCTGAGCCCATGAAAGACAAGCTGTCTTCACTCTGGTGATCAATGGAATGTTCATAACCCCCATATAAAGTCTCCTGGGATATATTTTTAATTATGAGTCCATTTTTACAAAGGTCAGAGTTAAGTTAGAAAAGACATTTCTTTTTAAGTTTCTTTTTTTTTCCCTGTGGTCATAGTGGAATCTTTGAGTAGAAAGTTTGAGTAATGTACACTTGTGCTATTAGGTAATGAGAAAAGGGAGAAAATGTACCTTTTTCACCTAAAAATGTACAGTTTTCACTTCCAAAACATTTGAGATTTCAAATGTTAGAATTTGCAGATGAGTTGTCAATTGAGGAAAAGCTGCTTATTTGGCTTTGAATCAAGCAGATCTTTTATTTTAGGCTTTTTCTGTTCAGTGAGATCCCAAAGGGGCCTCCCCTACAGTGAATGTAGCTTCCTCTAGAGTGAGTCCAGGAAGCTGTTTCTGACAGTCATTCATTAACATACTCGAGAGCATTTTAGAACAGGAGTAGAAGGAAATCCTAGAGCCAGCTGGGAAGATGTCCTAAGAGACACTGGAGAGGAAAATGTGAGAGAGCTGAGATTCAGAGATGAGAGAGGTTACGATGAAATGGAAGATAATGGAAAGGGAAAGATGGAAAGGAAGACAGGCAGGCAGCAGAGAACAGCACTCAAGGAAGAGAGAAGAAAGGGTTTGCATTGTAGCAGGAGTGAAAGTTGATTAGATTCTAACGAAAAAAGTTCTGAATTTGACCGATTTTTTTTTTTTTTGAATTGGAGTCTCCCTCTGTCACCCAGACTGGAGGGCAGTGGCCACTCCCGGCCACCGCAGCCTCGACCTGCTGGGCTCCGGCGATCCTTCCGCCTCAGCCTTCCGCCTCAGCCTTCCAAGTAGCTGGAACTGTAGGCATGCGCCACCACACCCAGCTGATTTTTGATTTATTGTAGAGATGAGGTCTCACCAAGTTGCCCAGGCTGGTCTCTAACCCGTGGGCTCAGGCAATCATCTCATCTTGGCCTCCCAAAGTGCTGGGATAATAGACGTGAGCCACCGCACACAGCCCAAATTCCCTCTTCTTGTAAGGACACCAATCAGATTGGCCTACCCTACGGGCCTCATTTTAACTTAATCACTTCTTTAAAAATTATCTCCAAATACAACCACATCCCGAGGTACTGGTGGTTAAGGTTTCAATATATGAATTTTGAGTGAACATATTTCAGCTCATAATAATCACTCTACTTATTATTAGTTTACTAATTAACTACAAATGCCAAACATACTTTTACAATGGAGAAGTCTAGCAAACATGCTAAACTTAGCATCACCAATAATGAAAAAAATGACATTGTGTTCTTCCTGATGTGATGCAATGAGTATTCGATATCACCTACGTGCTATTCTTGCTAAAAATGTTTAACTTGAATCTAATCATAAGGTAATAAGTCATATTGCAAGTAATGTCCCCCACTCATGAAAGTATAAATACCATAAAAGACTCACACACGTCCTCGTGGCAAAAGAACACAGCACACAGGTGCTACAGTGTAGAATTCTGTCCCACAACATTGGAGATGAGCTTGTCCCGAATTTTAGGACTGTTCCAGCATGCCCTGTGGTTCCCTATATTTAAAGTACCTGGTTGCTGAGGAGAAAAACCATAAAGAACAGAATTTCACAAAATTCTGGGTTTTATCATGGTGTGTGTATTTAAAAGTTTTGTGATAGCCTGTTGTGGTGGCTCACACCTGTAATCTCAGCACTTTGGGAAGCTAAGATGGGAGGATTACTTGAGCCCAAGAGTTTGAGACCAGCCTGGGCAGCATAGCAAGACCTCATCTTTAAAAAAAAAAAAAAAAAGTTTTGTGATGAATTTTTTTTTTTTTTTTGAGTTGGAGTCTCTCACTCTGTCACCCAGACTGGAGTGCAGTGGCATGCTCCCGGCTACCACAGCCTCGACCTGCTGAGTTCCGGCCATCCTTCCACCTCAGTCTTCCAAGTGGCCGGAATTACAGGCGTGCACTACCACGACCAGCTAATTTTTTATTTTATTGTAGAGATGAGGTCTCACCAAGTTGCCCAGGCGAGTCTTGAACTCGTGGGTTCAGGCAATCCACTCATCTCGGCCTCCCAAAGCGCTAGGATTACAGGCTGAGCCACCGAGCCCGGCTGAATTATTTTTTTCTGTAGGTTAACACTTTTTCTGGTATCTATAAGAAGCTCACAGACAGGAGTGTTAATTTTGAATTCCCAGAGTTTCCATTGTAAACAAAAATGACTAAAGTATCATTCACAGGTTAAAAAAAAGACACGAGTATGAGGTCTTTTCTAAATTATGGCAAACTTAAAAAGTTATGACAACTAAAATGTGATGTGTAAGCCTTGATTGGATCCTGAATCAGGAGGAAAAACCTGAAAAGCTGCAATGGACACTGTTGGGACAACTGGAAAATTTTAATATGGAATGGATATTAGATAATATGATTATATCGATGTGTGTTCTTTTTGGTGTGATAATGGTATTGTGGGGTTTTTTGTTTTTTTGTTTGTTTTTTGTTTTTTCTTTTTGAGTTGGAATCTCACTCTGTCACCCAGGCTGGAGTGCAGTAGCACACTCACGGCCACTGCAGCCTTGACCTGCTGGGCTCTGGCGACCCTTTCGCCTCAGCCTTCCAAGTAGCTGGACCTACAGGCATGTACCACCATGCCCAGCTAATTTTTATTTGTTTATTGTAGAGATAAGGTCTCACCATATTGCCCAGACTGGTCTCGAACCTGTGGGCTAAGGCAATCCTCTCACCTCTACTTCCCAAAGTGCTGGGATTACAGGTGTGAGCCACTGCGCCTGGCTGGTATTGTAAGAGAATACCTTAGTTCTCAGGAGACATACTCAGTAGTATGTGTCACAGTCTCTAATTTGCTTTTAAATGGTTCAGTAAAATAATTAAATATTAATAAATAAATGAATGTATACATATAGACATAAAGCAATTGTAGTAAAACAATAACAGTGAATCTTTATGAAGGTTATATGAGTATTTTTTGCACATACTTTCAACTGTTCTGAAGTTTTGAAACACTTCAGATTTAAAAAAAATTAAAAATAGATAACAGGTTTGCTTTAGATTCAACCCTGTCTAGAGGCAAGGAAATGGTCTTGTGGACTCTAGGGCTCTCTGATTTATTTTAGGACTCCATTGTGATGCTTCAAAACATTCCAAAGTGCACATAAATGACCACCTAAGCTGTCAAAGCATTTTTTTAAATAGGTGGAAGAAAAACAAGTGATGATAATTCTAGATTTAAAAAAACACACACATATACACAAAGAAAAATGGCTTGTCTACTTTTTAGAGCATGGGGCTTGTTGATACAATCTCTTCTCTTTCACCATCAGAGATTAGTCCTGCCCTTGCGAAGAGCAATGCACTCAGGCACCTGGACGTCCAGGGACCACCCAGACACTCAGGGACCACCCAGACATCAGGGGCCCAGGGTATCAGCTAAGCCTCTGTCCATGAGTTGAAAAAGGACAAACAAAACAAAATATGCTTAGGGAAATAGCCTACAGAGTTATACCCAAAGCTCAGTTCTTATGGGGCTGACCATATTTTGTGTGGTACTAATCCTGCCTTTTGAATAAAAAGATAGAGGGGCTGCAGAATCTGGAAAATGTGGGAATGGGAAGGACTTCTTTCCAAAACTGATTTTTATGACACCTAGTTGTCTTCATTTATAACTAATGGATGGCATAACATTAAATAATTTATTTTTATTATTATTATTATTTGGAGTTGCAGTCTCACTTTGCACCCAGTCTGGAGTGTAGTGGCATGCCCACAGCCACTGCAGCCTCAACCTGCTGGGCATAGGCGATCCTTCCACCTCAGCCTTCCAAGTAGCTGGAACTATTGACACTTGCTACCTCTCCCGGCTAGTTTCTGTGATCTATTGTAGAGACGAGGTCTCACCAAGTTGCCCAGGTTGGTCTCGAACCCTTGGACTCAGGCAATCCTCTCACTCGGCCTCCCAAGGTGCTGGGATTACAGGCTGAGCCACTGCACCCGGCCTATTATTATTATTTTGAGTTGGAGTCTCACTCTGTTGCCCAGACTAGAAAGCAGTGGCATGCTCATGACTTGTGCAGCCTCAACCTGCTGAGCTTAGGCAATCCTTCTGCCTCAGCCTTCAAATATGTGGAACCACAGGTACACACCACCATGCCTGGCTAATTTTTTAATTTATTGTACAGACAAGGTCTCGTCATATTGCCCAGGCTAGTCTCAGACCTCTGGACCCAGGCAATCCTCTGGCCTCTGTCTCCCAAAGTTCTGGGATTACAGGCTTCAGCCACTGTGCCCAGCTTAAAGAAATTCTTTTTGTGTGTGTGTGTATTGGCATCTCACTCTGTCACCCAGGCTGAAGTGCAGGGGCACTCTCACGGTCACTGCAGCCTCAACCTGCTGGGCTCAGGCAATCCTTCCGCCTCAGCCTTCCAAGTAGCTGGAACTACAGGCATGCGCCACCACACCTGGCTAATTTTTTGTAGAGACGAGGTCTCACCAAGTTGCCCAGGTGGGTTTTGAACACCTGGGCTCAGGCAATCTCTCATCTCTGTCTTCCAAAGTGCTGGGATTACAGGCGTGGACCACGATGCCTGGCCTAGAAATTCTTAAAATGACTGGGTACAGTGCCTCAGCCTGTAATCCCAACACTTTGGGAGGCCAAGGCGAGATGATTACCTGAGTCCAGGAGTTCGAGATCAGCCTGGACAACTTGGTGAGACTTCGTCTCTACAATAAATCAAAAAATTAGCCAGGTGTATTAAGCACAGAAGAAAGAAAAAAAAAAAATGACCACACACTTCCTAAGAGAACAGCAGAGCACAGATCAACAGAGAGTATAGCACAACAAGAAACTTGAAAACACACACATACATCAACCCCAAAGCCAAAAGAAAACAAACAAAGAAAAAATTTTATAAGAACCTCATGACATGGATAAACAATCACATTTCAGTAATCAGCCTGAATGTGAATGGACTAGATGCACCACTGAAAAGACACAAAATGGGCCTGTAATCCCGCACTTTGGGTGGCTGAGGTGAGTGAATTGCCTGACCCCGCGGGTTCAAGACCTGCCTGGGCAACTTGGTAAGACCTCATCTCTACAATAAATCAAAAAAATTAACTGGGCGTAGTAGCGCGTGCCTGTAGTTCCAGCTACTTGGAAGGCTGAGGCAGAAGGATCACTGGAGCCCAGCAGGTAGAGGCTGCAGTGACTGGGAGCATGCCACTGCACTCCAGTCTGGGCGACATAGTGGGATTCCAACTCAAAAAAAAAAGAAAGAAAAAACACAGAATGGCCAACTGGATAAGATACCATGACCCAATTATTTGTTGCTTCCAGGAACTCATCTCACCACAAGGGATGCAGACAGACTCAAAGTTAAAGGATGGAAAATGAGTTTCCAGGCAAATGAATCACAAAAGAAGGCAGGAGTCACAATCTTAATATCAGACACAATAACCTTTAAGTTATCAAAAATTAAAAAGATACAAAAGGACGCTACATAATGATAACAGGTTCAATCCATCAACAAGTAATGTCCATCCTAAACATATATGCACCCAACACAGGAGCACCAGCATGTATAAAGCAACTACTAAGTAAACTAAAAAAAGGATATTGACTCTAACACTACTATAGCAGGGAACTTGAATACCCCACTAGCAGCCCTAGATAGATCATCCTGGCAAAAAGTCAACAAGGAGATCCAGAACCTAAACTTGATGCTTGACCAAATGGACTTAATAGATACCTACAGATTATTCCACCCAACAAACACAGAATATACATTCTACTCATTAACACATGGAAAGTACTCCAAGATCGATCACATTCTTGGCCATAAATCAAGCATAAACAAATTCCATAAGTTGAAATATTGCCATGCACCTTCTCAGACCACAGTGGAATAAAAATAAATATCAACATCAACAAAATTTCCCCAAAACTCACAAAGACATGGACACTAAACAGCATGATGCTGAACAACTACTGGGTCAACATTGAAATCAAAGCAGAAATTAAAAGATTCCTGGAAACAAATGAAAATAAAGAAACATCTTACCAAAACCTCTGGGATGCCATGAAAGTATTTCTTTTTTTTTTTTTGAGTTGGAGTCTCACTCTGTCACCCAGACTGGAGTGCAGTGGGTGATCCTGGCCACTGCAACCTTGACCTGCTGGGTTTCGGCGATTCTTTCGCCTCAACCTTCCAAGTAGCTGGAACTACAGGCGCACGCTACCACGTCTGGCTAATTTTTGATTTGTTGTAGAGATGAGGTCTTGCCAAGTTTCCCAGGCGGATCTCGAACCCGCAGGCTCAGGCAATCCATTCACCTTGGCCTCCCAAAGCACTGGGATTACAGGCTGAGCCACCAAGCCCGGCTGAAAGCATTTCTAAGAGGGAAATTTATATCTCCATGAGCACACATCAAGAAAATGGAAAGATCACAAGTGGAGAGTTTAACAAATCACCTAAGGGAGCCGGAAAGAGAAGACCTCCAAAACCCCAACTTTCGCAGAAGAATCCAAATCACCAAAATAAGACCCCAAATATGAGACACAGAAGGCAAAAATATCATAGAAAACACCAACAAAACAAAAAGCTGGTTCTTTGAAAGAATTAACAAGATTGATGGATCCCTAGCCAGAATGACCAAGAAAAAGAGAGAAAGCCGGGCTCGGTGGCTCAGCCTGTAATCCCGCGCCTTTGGGAGGCTGAGGTGAGTGGACTGCCTGAGCCCGCGGGTTCGAGACCCGCTTGGGCAGTGAGACCTCATCTCTACAATTAATGAAAAAATCAGCCGGGCGTGGTAGTGCATGCCTGTAATTCCAGCTACTTGGAAGGCTGAGGCGGAAGGATCCCTGGAGCCCGGTAGGCGAGGCTGCGGTGGCCGG
>NW_007253869.1:848129-850403 GCF_000164805.1 Carlito syrichta | reverse complement strand
AAAAAAAAAAAAAAAAGAAAAAGAGAGAAAAAGCTCAAATAAACACAATCAGAAATACAAAAGATCAAATCACAAATGACCCGAAGAAGTACAAAAGATTATCAGAGATTACTATATGGGAACAAACTTGATACCCTAAATGAAATGGCAGACTTTCTGACATCACACAACCTCCCCTGTTTGAAACAAGAAGACATTGAGACACTAAATAGACTAATAACAACCCAGGAAATTGACTCTGTCATACGAAAACTACCTATAAAAAAAAGCCCTGGACTTGATGGCTTTCCAGCAGAATTCTACAAAACATACAAGGAGGAGCTGATACCAGTCCTATTGAAAGTATTCCAGGCAGTTGAGAAAGATGGCATTCTCCCCAAATCATTTTACGAAGCTAACATCACACTGATACCCAAAACTGGGTAAAGATCCAACAAAAAAAGAGAACTACAGGCCAATATCCCTTATGAACATAGATACGAAAATCCTCAACAAGATTCTAGCAAATTGGTTCCAAAAACACATCTCAGAAATCAGTCACCATGACCAAATAGGCTTCAACTCAGGATGCAGGGCTGGTTCAATATTCACAAGACCATAAATGTAATTAAATACATCAACAGATGTAAAAACAAGAACCACATGATTATATCATTAGATGCATGAAAAGCTTTTGATAAAATCCAGTATCCCTTCTTGATAAAAACCCTCACACACCTAGGTGTAGAAGGAACATACCTCAAAATAGTAAGTGCCATCTACAATAAACCCACAGCTAACATATTGCTAAATGGACAGAGACTGGAAACATTTCCCCTGAAAACTGGAGCAAGAGAAGTCTGTCCCCCTCATCCCTCTTGTTCAACATTGTGTTGGAAGTCCTAGCTAGGGCAATTAGACAAGAGGAGAAAACCAGGGGTATCCAAATAGGAAAAGAGGAAGTCGAGTTACCCCTATTTGCTGATAATATGATCCTGTACCTTGAAAATCCAAGAGAATTTGTCAAAAACCTGCTTGTACTGATAAAGGACTTTGACAAACTCTTAGGGTACAAAATAAAGGTGCAAGACCGGGCTCGGTGGCTCAGCCTGTAAGCCCATGCTTTGGGAGGCAGAGGTGAGTGAATTGCCTGAGCCCGCGGGTTTGAGACCTGCCTGGGCAACTTGGCAAGACCTCATCTCTACAATAAATCAAAAAAATTAGCTGGGCATGGTAGCGCATGCCTGTAGTTCCAGCTACTCGGAAGGCTGAGGCGAAAGGATTGCCGGAGCCCAGCAGGTCAAGGCTGCGGTGGCCGGGAGCAGCCACTGCACTACAGTCTGGGCAACTGAGTGAGACTCCAACTAAAAAAAAAAAAACAACAAAAACAAACAAAAATAAATAAAGGTGCAAAAGACAGCTGCATTCCTATCCACCAACAGCCAGTAGGCAGAGACCCAAATAAAAAGTACAATCTGGCCGAACTTGGTGGCTCAACCTGTAATCCCAGCACTTTGGGAGGCCAAGGTGAGTGAATTGCCTGAGCCAACGGGTTCAAGACCAGCCCGGGCAACTTGGCAAGACCTCGTCTCTACAATAAAAAATCAAAAATTAAGCTGGGCTCGGTGGCTCAGCCTGTAATCCCGCGCCTTTGGGAGGCTGAGGTGAGTGGATTGCCTGAGCCCGCAGGTTCGAGACCCGCCTGGGCAGCGAGACCTCATCTCTACAATAAATCAAAAAATCAGCTGGGTGTGGTAGCACATGCCTGTAATTCCAGCTACTCGGAAGGCTGAGGCGGAAGGATCGCCGGAGCCCAGCAGGTCGAGGCTGCGGTGGCCGGGAGCGGCCACTGCACTCCAGTCTGGGCGACAGAGTGAGACTCCAACTCAAAAAAAAAAAAAATCAAAAATTAGCCAGGTGCAGTAGTGCTCGTCTGTAGTTCCAGCTACTTGGAAGACTGAGGAGGAAGGATCGCCAGAGCCCAGCAGGTTGATGCTGGGGTGGCCATGAGTGTGCCACTGCACTCCGGCCTGGGCGATGGAGTGAGACTCCAATCCCTCCCCGCCAAAAAAGCACAATCCCATTCACAATAGCCACAAAAAAAAAAAAAGAAAAAAGAAAGAAAGAAATACCTCGGTATCTTCCTAACCAGGGAAGTGAAACACCTTTACAATGAGAACTATAAAACACTGCTCAAAGAAACCCAAAAAGACACAAACGAATGGAAAAATATTCCATGCTCATGGATAAGAAGAATCAACATTGTTAAAATGTCCATCCTACCAAAGGCAATCT
>NW_007253869.1:840635-847996 GCF_000164805.1 Carlito syrichta | reverse complement strand
CCAGCAGGTCGAGGCTGCGGTGGCCGGGAGTGGCCACTGCACTCCAGTCTGGGCAAGAGAGTGAGACTCCAACTCAAAAAAAAAGAAAAAATTACCAACATCATTCTTCTCAGACCTGGAAATGACAATACAGAAATTCATATGGAAATATAAACGACCACGAATAGCTAAAACAATCCTTAGCAAAAGAAACAAAGCAGGAGGTATCACACTCCCAGACTTCAAACTTCACTATAAGCCTACAATAATCAAAACAGCCTGGTATTGGTACAAGAATAGGCATATAGACCAATGGAACAGGATAGAGATTCTGGAAGCAAAGCCTCAATTTCTCAACCAACTCATCTTTGACAAAGCCTCCAACAACAACCACTGGGGAGAGGAGAACCTATTTAGTAAATGGTGCTGGGGAAACTGGCTGAACACATGCAGAAGATTGAAACAGGACCCCTACCTATCACCATACACAAAAATTAACTCTAAATGGATCAAAGACCTAAACGTAAAGCCTCAAACTACAAGAATCTTAGAAAACACAGGAGACACCCTTATGGAAATTGGAACTGGCAACCCATTCCTGATCAGAACCCTAAGTGCCCATACCATAAGAAATAAGATAAGCCAGGCTCGGTGGCTCAGCCTGTAATCCCACGCCTTTGGGAGGCTGAGGTGAGTGAATTGCCTGAGCCCATGGGTTCGAGACCCACCTGGGCAGCGAGACCTCATCTATACAACAAATCAAAAAATCATTCAGGCGTGGTAGCGCATGCCTGTAATTCCAGTTACTCGGAAGGCTGAGGCGGAAGGATCACCGGAGCCCAGCAGGTGAGGCTGCGGTGGCCGGGAGCAGCCACTGCACTCCAGTCTGGGCGACATAGTGAGACTCCAACTCCAAAAAAAAAAAAAGAGACAAGGTCTTGCTCTGTCACCAAGGCTAAAGTGCAGTGGTATGATCACAGCCCACTGCAGCCTCAATCTCCTAGGTTCAAGCGATTCTCCTGCCTCAGCCTCCCAAGTCTCTTGGATTATAGGTGTGAGTCACCACACCAAACCAAACAAGTAATTTTGTCTTAATTTTTAAAAAATTAATAAATGGGCCGGGTGCAGTGACTCATGCCTGTAATCCCAGCACCCAGCACTTTGGGAGGCCGAGGTGGGAGGATTGTTTGAACCAGGAATTCGAGACCAGCCTAGAGTGAGACCTCATCTCTACCAAAAATCAAAAAAATAAGCCAGGCATGGTGGCACACACCTGTAGTCCCAGCTACTTAGGAGGCTTAGGCTGGGGGAGTTGCCTAAACTTAGGTGGTGTAGGCTGTGGTAAACTGTGATTGTGCCGCTACACTCCAGTCTGGGCAACAGAGTAAGACCCCAACTAAAAAAAAAAAATTAGCCGGGCTCAGTGGCTCAGCCTGTAATCCTGCGCCTTTGGGAGGCTGAGGTGAGTGGATTGCCTGAGCCCATGGGTTCGAGACCCGCCTGGGCAACTTGGCGAGAACTCATCTCTACAATAAATCAAAAAAATTAACCGGGCATGGTAGCACACACCTGTAGTTCCTGCTACTTGGAAAGCTGAGGCGGAAGGATCGCCGGAGCCCAGCAGGTAGAGGCTGCGGTGGCCAGGAGTGGCCACTGCACTCCAGTCTGGGCGACAGAGTGAGACTCCAACTCAATAAATAAATAAATAAATAAATAAAAATAAAAATACTTGTATTATAGATCTTCACTAGTAGTCAACACCATACTAGATGCTTGGGGAACAAATAAACAGTACAGTATAGTAAATGTTTAACTTAAAAGGAAGGCATCTGGACGCAGTGACTCACACCTATAATCCCAGTGCTTTGGGGCCGAGGTGAGAGGATTGCCTGAGTCCACGGCAGCCTGAGCATCTTGGCAAGACCTCATGGGTACAATAAATCAAAAAATTAGCCGAGCGTTGTGGTGCATGCTTGTAGTTCCAGCTAAGTGGAAGGCTGAGGCAGAAGGATCACCTGAGCCCAGCAGGTCGAGGCTGCGGTGGCCGTAAACGTGCCACTACACTTCAGCCTGGGTGACAGAGGGAGACTCCGACTCAAAAAAATAAAAAAAGAAAAGGAAAGGAAGGCAGACATAGCATGAAACACCCAGAGACCCTACAACCAGAGACCCACACTCAGGTTCTAATGACTCAAGGTTGGCCCACCTTTATGCATATTTTTCCTCTTTGGGAAGTACTTGGAAATGTGGCGTCATGCTGAATATGTTGTGCTGGCTTAAATGCTGCATTACTTTCTTTCCTAAAGACTAAGCTATGAGTGCAGACTCAAGACTCAAGGGAGACATGATGATTATGAGCCCTCCCACATAACCCTGGTGCTCAAGAGGATTCGCTCTAATCAGACAACACCACACATCACTGCTCCAGATAAGCTGCAGTGAAAAAAGGGCCTGTGTATTGTGTGAAACTCTGCATGCATGGGGAAGCTCAGGACGCACAGATGTCCCTGGGATAGTGACGATATTGAGGCTAGGTTGACAAGACAGCTGCAGTCATTGCATAAGCATCCCCCAACCTTGGTTCCTGTGGTCTGCTCACATTCCTACTTGGACCTACTTATTTCCTTCTTACCTGACGCATGTGCTGTCTTTCCGTCTCCTGGGAGGTTGTGGCTCCCCTCTCCCCACTTGAACAGTCTTGGCCCTGAGCTGTGGACATGTATGGGAAAAAGTGGAGGAGTCATGTGCTGTGTGTGACTAGGGGGTATGGAGGCGAGGGGAGAGAAGGCATCTTAGTGAATCTAAAACGAAATTTTCAAAGGTGTGGCTTCTGTGATCCTGCCTCATGTACGCTGTTACTCTCATGAGAAAGGTTTCTACTTTCTTGTCTTCGGCCTGGCTGTATTGAGAAAGGGATTTTGAGAACCCAGACCTTCTTTGCAACCTTGCATAAGTGGTGTAGACGTGGAGAGATCCTTGCAGAATGTAAGCGACTGTGACAGTACAGGGGCAACACACAGAGAGGCACGTGTTCATTATGTATGGCTGGAGAAATTATCTGTCTCCAGGGGGACATGTTTCACTGTGCATTAGCTTCGAGCCGCTTCCTTCCTCCCCATTTCTCTGCCCACTCTATCACTGTCCTTTTCAGTCTCCTTTCCCACTCCCCGTCTCCCTCCATTCACAGTCCAGCTCTGCCCGTCAGTGTCTCCATCCATCTTTCTCTGCCACGTCCACATCCCCCTCTGCACTCGCCTCAATCTCATACTTGCTGTCTGGGAGTCACTTTTTGGTTCCTGTCTCTCGTTTGTCTCTTGTTCTCTCTAGCTCACTTTTTCTCTCATTCCACCTGTGTTTTCCTCTGTAATTCCAGCTTTTTGGGTACCCTGCAGCTAGTGGTAACCTTTTCTTATTACATTAAAGCCCATGAGCAGCACTTGGTTTATTGATTGATTGGTCTTTATTTAAATTCTGCAGAGGAAAGAAAAGGGATTTTTTTATAAAGTGAGAGAGGAAACATGAAGTGAGGCAAAGGGAGGAATAGCCTGAGTATATGGGAGAGGCGGCAGGGAGAGTAAGGGGAGACATCATTAGAGGTTGAACCCATGGTATCTTATTTCCTTTCTGATAGTTAGGTCAGATATTTATGGCTGATGACAGCTTAGTCTGGACTACAAAGGGTTAAGTACCAGGTTAGGCCTAGGTCTGGCACCTAACTTCCAGCAAAAGCTTCCAGGAGAAATGAGTTGGGTTAAATAAACCCAACAAACTGATGTGTGTAGAATTTCTTCTGCTTGACCCACTAACAACTGCGAAGAGGACATTTTAGAAATGATTTTTATCGAAATGGTTCAGTGGGGCTTAGCCCCTGGAAGCCAGGACTTGGCTCTGAGGCCAGGCCTGGGGAGAATAGAGGCTGGAGGCTGACTGGGGGAAAGAGGCGGGGTGGCCTGGGTCAGGCAGGAGGCAGCAGCTGCTGCTGATCAGGGCAGTTCTGATTGCTGTGTTGGCTCTCTCCTCTTGCCCCCTATAATTAAAGCTTTCCCAAGAAGATTCTGGCTTCCTGAAGGGAAACTAGAATTTATAAAAATCAAGAAGACACAGATACAAAACAGCAGAGATGCTTGGTGGCAATATGCGTGTATTTTAAATTGTAACATTTAAATCATGTCTTGAGTTCACTGCTGTTGGTCAGTTTCAAGCACATACCTAATCTTCTGTTATAGTCCTGGTGTGTGTGGGACTGGTGGTGGTGGTCTTCGAAACAAACAAAAAATAAGAGAAAAGTTTTAAAAACTCTCAAGTACTTACCAATTAGACATGGCCATGTCTCCCCTGACCCCGATCATCCTCTCCTCGTTACTCCTGACACAAGGGACATGCCACCTTCAGAATTTCCCTCCAGCTGTATTATTTTTTCCTGCCTTACTTCCTTTTCATCCCACCTTTTGCTTTCTTCCCTAACAGACCACATAGAATCCGTGGGCCAGAATAAATCAGTTGTTTTATTTCCCCTCAGAGGATGTGACCTTCCACTCCCCAAATGGCTTTGACAGTTTTCTCATTTGCCAGCTGAGGAGGATATCAAGAGACACTGACCTTCTGGTTTTGCCTAAAGAGGGAACACTCAGTAACTATTATGCTTCAGTCTCTGACTTGCTTTAACTGTGTCCTTCCTCCCTCCTCCCCGTCGTCCTCACCTACCTTTTCACCTTCCTTCATGAGTATTCTAGTCACCCCGCAGCGCACTGCTACTCCCCACAGCCCTCCCTTGCCTGGTGTGCAGATGCTGTAAGGCTAGCAAGAGAAAGCACGGGCCCTCTAGGAGTATTTGCTCCCTGTTTAATCAGATTAGTCCCATCACCTACTCGGAGGAGCCAGATTTTGGTGTTACTGAGCTATCTGTGGAGGAAGGAGAAATCGTCAGGCATCACTTAAAGAGCCCAGTCCCTTGGACGCCAGGGAACTGCCGAGAGAAATTAATCTTCCAACTATTTAAGGCAATTTCTTTTCCATCATCCTTTGTCAAGAGGACGGTACTGGGAAATGAATCTGATGGGAGTCCCTGAACTGGTACACTCCACTCAACAGCATCTCTCCAATGCTGTGGAGCATCCATCACCCCCACACAAGCAGAGATGTGCGTCGCTGCAAAGCCAACTCCCCACCAGTACCCGGCAGCAAGAAATCACAAATGCACAGGGTGGATACCACTGACCTAGAGACTTGCAGTTTCTCCCTACCTCTGCTCTATTTTTTTCCCCAAGAAAACCTACCACAAATTGAGCTCTTCCATTAAATGAGTCTTTTATCCAAGACCCAGGAAGGTAGAGAAACAGCAATATGCCAGAACAGAACATGGGACTGCAGGTTATGCATCTTGTCTCCTGAACGGACTCCACCAGTACAGAATAGGTGTTTCCATTAAACAGTTATACCATTGCCAAAGCAAGATGTGTGACAGAGATAGGACAAAGGGCTGCACTGTTCATGGAATAAAGCTGGGGAGTCTTATGCTCTGTGAGGTCATGTAAGGCAATTCTAATCTTCAATTCTCTTTCTCAGGGCAGGGGTTTTCAAGTTTTTTAGGGTTCCAAGAAGTGCCAGGGAGTATACGTGTATGGGGGGAACAAAAGGGTGCTGTGGGGGTGACTGGATGGGGAAGTTCAATGGGTGAGGCTCTGCACCTCTCGATTCTACCTTCAACCTGATTTGATTTTTGTTAGGTGCTGGGATTTCTCCTAAGTGTTCTTTATTTTTTATTTTTTGTAGAGACAAGGTCTCACTATGTCGCCTAGGCTCGTCTCGAACTCCTAGGCTCAGGCAATTTTCCTGTTAGGATTACAGGTGTGAGCCACCACACCCGGCTAAAAGATCATTTTTTTTTTTTTAGTTGAAGTCTCACTCCATTGCCCAGGCTGGAGTGCAGTGGCACACTCATGGCTACCGCAGCGTCGACCTGCTAGGCTCCAGTGATCCTTCAGTCTCAGCCTTCCAAGTAGCTGGAACTACAGGTGCGTGCTACCATGCCCGGCTAATTTTTTAATTTATTGTAAAGGCGAGGTCTTACTGTGTTGCCCAGGCTGGTCTCGAATCCACAGGCTCAGGCAATCCTCTAGCCTCGGCCTGAGTTCATTTTTTTTTTTTTTTGAGTTGATATATCACTCTGTCACCCAGACTGGAGTGCAGTGGCCGCTCCTGGCCACCGCAGCCTTGACCTGCTGGGCTCCAGCGATCCTTCCACCTCAGCCTTCCAAGTAGCTGGAACTACAGGCGCACGCTACCACACGTGGTTAATTTTTTTTTTTAATTGTAGAGATGAGGTCTCGCCAAGTTGCCCACGCGGGTCTCAAACTCGCGGGCTCAGGCAATTCACTCACCTCAGCCTCCCAAAGTGCAGGATTACAGGCTTGAGCCACCGAGTCTGGCCTGAGTTCATTTTTTAAAAAGAAGTTGCCGGGCTTGGTGGCTCAGCCTGTAATCCCGCGCCTTTGGGAGGCTGAGGTGAGTGGATTGCCTGAGCCCGCGGGTTCGAGACCCACCTGGGCAGCGAGACCTCATCTCTACAATAAACCAAAAAATCAGCCGGGTGTGGTAGCGCATGCCTGTAATTCCGGCTACTCGGAAGGCTGAGGTGGAAGGATCACCGGAGCCCAGCAGGTCGAGGTTGTGGTGGCTGGGAGCGGCTACTGCACTCCAGTCTGGGAGACAGAGTGAGACTCCAACTCAAAAAAAATAAATAAATAAAAAGAAGTTTTAATTGTTCAAAAGGTCTGCAAACCAGTGTCTTAAATGAGAGGAAGATGACTGTACCTGTGCTTCTCACACAGCTAACCATTTGCCAGTGGTCTACACAGAAGGGAGAGGTAGCATGGCCCTTGCCCTCTTCAACTACGGAGTGGGTCTGGGTCCACACTAGCAGTTCCCTGACTCCAAGAGCTCCTGAGACACTTTTCAGCAAAAAAAAAAACCTCTTTAGGCACAAGAGTCATTTGTTTTCCAAACTCCCTTCTCCAATCTCACTAATTCCCAATTTCCCTGCATTTGACAAATGCAATTAACAAGCCTCGATCAGTTTCTGGCCCACAGCCCTCATCAATCAATACAAAGACTGCACAAGGCTGAAGGGGAAGGGAAGGGGCAAGAAGGGAAGGTAGCCGCAGTACAGAGAAGAGGTCTGACCCCTCCCAAACTCAGGCTCAAAATGACAGTGGGTTGTCACTTCACCAACCACTGTCTGTCTTCTGGCTAGCTAAATACAAGGTGGTATTGTCTGTGCCCTCCTCTCCCATTTTTAAAGGTTCTGCCCATCAACGTCTTATCTTCCCTGTCTTTTCTTTAACAGAAGGCCTTGCCATCTGCTGCCACCACAGCTTGGGAAC
>NW_007253869.1:831725-840615 GCF_000164805.1 Carlito syrichta | reverse complement strand
CCCCCCCGTGCAGGGTGTGATAAATCAGCCATCTCTTGCTCTCAGCAGGACCTCTTTCCCACCCACACGTTCCAGTGACAATTTTGTGCTGCTTTCTGCCCAGGAGGCTACAAGCCCACCACCCCTCTTGCCCAACACATACACACTGGACAACCAAAAGGACAAGGGTCACCAAGCTTGTAATTACTACTGCTTTCACATTCGCGTCTCTGTCCTCTCCTTTCCAGGGTCTAAGCCTTCCCTTCCTGTTTGGCTTAAGATTTCTTATTCCCCCTCCCCCGCCATTCTGCTCTGCATGTAGCATCAGCACACACACACCCCACTCCAAAGGGTGAGTTTCTTGCCTGTGTAGCCCTGTTTGGTACAGCCTTGTGCATCTTTCCACCTCATCAACTTTTCATCTCTTTGTAAACCGAATCGGGAAGTCTCTCCCTCCTCCCTGCCTCTCTCTCCTTCTCCTTTGTTATTAGCTTCATGAGTGGGGACGTTAATGTATTCACTAGACAATGTCTTCACACCACTGTTTCCTGTAATTACAGTCACTTCCCTCCCACTGTCCTGGCTTATTTGATTGTAAAGTGCTTGGAGGAGGGACAGTGTGGACAAAAGACACAACACAGGCTGAGGTCGAGTAGTGTAATGTTAACATCCAAGAAAGTAAAACAAATAGTCACCTCTGCAGCAGCTCATTAACAACTGGTAACATATAGAGGTCAATGTTCCAGAGCTTTAAAAAAAAGTACTGATACAATTGAGGACCCTCCACTATAGACAGGATGGGGCACTGTATCCATATTGCCAATGACAGTCACCCCAAGAAATGCAAGCAGCCACATCCACCCTCCTTCAGGGGGTAGATCCACTATACTTGTCATGTAGATCGGCTACATTGTCACTGGAGACTCGGATCCAGCCATCCTCCCGCACGTGGTAGAGGTTGACCGCACCTCCTGAGTAGGCATCTCTGTAGGTGGCTTGGTAGATGGCTCTACGGGCCAGATCATAGGCCTGTTCCACTTCCAGGTCATAAGAGTAGCCCCGATCCATGACCCCATAAGCATATACAGAGCCAGAGCCTACAGAGAAGGTGGCTCCCGAGATCCGGTTCCCCTCACTGTCCACATAGTAGAGACCTGGAATGGGAGATGAGGTTAGCAGGAAAAAAATGACCAGCCCTTTTGACATCTAATTCATATTCACGGCAGTAGTTCTCTAACCCTCTTGAAACCCAAGGAAAACCAACATAAATACAAGAAAACAGGACTTCTATAAAATTACTTAAAATAAAAAAAAGCCAAAGGAATCAGATTTAATATTAAGACTCCAGAATTTTACAACATACCGCTCCATCTCACCTAACATATTAACTAACCTGCCTGTCCTCTCGGCACATCCAAAAAGCAAGCATAAACAACTTAGGTTTCAAGCACAGAATTTCATGAACTGTGAGAGAGAATGTTTATTTGAATTGAAGTCTCACTCTGTCACCCAGGCTGGAGTGCAGTGGCACTCTTGGCTAACTGCAGTCTCAACTTGCTGGGCTCAGGCGATCCTTCTGCCTCATTCTTACAAGTAGCTGGAGCAGGCACATGCCACCACACCTGGCTAATTTTTTAATTTATTGTAGACAGGAGGGCTCTCAAAGTTGCCCAGGCTGGTCTTGACTTGACCCCCTGGGCTCAGGCAATACTCTGGCCTCTGCCTCCCAAAATGCAGGGATTACAAAGAGAATGTTTAGAACATAATCCCATCACTCAAGACATATATCATGTAGGAGAATAATAAAGCCCAGCGTTCTTAATCCTATTGTAAAGACCTGCACTGTTCAATATGGTCGCCGTTAGCCCCATATGACTTGTTGAGCATTTGAAGTAAAGCCAGTACATGTCAAAATGGTAATATTTTGGATCTACTGGGTTGGATAAAATATATATTAAATTTCAATATATTAAAATTAATTTTTTTCTTTTTAACTTAAAAAAAGGGGCTACTATAAAGTTATAAATTACATGTATGGCTCATATTTCTGTTGCTATAGACCAGGGGTTGGCCAAGCCAACTGCCTATTTTTGTAACCAAAGTTCTATTGGAGCACAGCCATGCCCAATACATGTTCATGTACTGTCTATGGCTGTTCTGTGCCACACCGGCAGAGTTAAGTAGTTGAGACCAAGACCATATGGCCTGCAAGACTAAAATATTTACTACTTGGCCCTTATGAAAAGGTTGATTTCTGGTATAGAAAAAATGTAGACAGAGTTTAGTACAAATTGTATCAATCCCAGCTGCCTGCTGGATACCTCCTTCTGGATGTCTTTGTCAAGTTCTGATTCAAACTTCCTGTCCAGATCCTTCAGTAGTTCTCCATTACCTACCATATTCATCTCTCTTGTGCTCCACCAACACGCACTTACTGCTGCCTTCTCAAATTCTGCCAATGGCATCACTAGTCTTCTTCCTATTTTAGTGTGTCCCAACTCTCACTGTGCATCAATCATCTAATGAAGATTTTAAAAAATAAGCCTAGGTCTTACCCCAGGTATTCTTTTCCAATTGGTGTGGGGTAGGAACAAGCATGGAGCTTATTTTTTAAGTTCTTCAGGTGATTCCAATGCAAGCCAGCTTGAGAAACAATGTCCACCCCAATCCCTTCTCCAGCCCCTCCTCAGTCCCAGTGTCACTACCTTTTTTTTTTTGAGTCTCACTCTGTTGCCCATGCTGGAGTTCAGTGTCACTCTCGGGGCCACTGCAGCCTCGACCTGCTGGGCTCGAGTGATCCTTCCTAGGGTGATCCTAGCTAGAACTACAGATGTGTACCACCAAGCCCGGCTAATTTTTATTGTAGAGAGGAGGTCTTGCCAAGTTGTCCGGGCTGGTCTCAAACCCCTGGGTTCAGGCAATCTTCTCGCCTCCGCCTCTCAAAGTACATGGGAGGATTACAGGCATGAGCCACCATGCTACTACCTCGCATGGCTGGCTTACCATCTGGTTCCAATGTACCTTTCTGGCTTTATTGCTCACTATGCCTCCCACACCCCTTAGTTCCAATTAGACTGGCCTTCCAGTTACTCCTCAAAAACCTCATGCTTCTTTCCTCTCTTACTTGTTCATTATGTTCCCTTTCCCTCATTTTCACATCCAGGAGAACTGCCACCAACCCATGGAGTTTCCCCAATTCCTCCCATGAGAAGTAATTGCTTCCTCCTCAGAACTCCTTCAGCATTTGACTGGTTATTTTTGAAATAATATTTATCTAATTCAGCCTTGGATTAAGTACAGTTTTCGATATATGAGGGGGAATTCATTCCAAAACCCTGTGTATACCAATATCTGTGCACCTCAAGTCCTGAAGTTGGCCCCTGTAGAACTTGCTTATACAAAAAGCTGGCCCTCCATATATGCAGGTTTCACATTCCGGGAATACTGTATTACTTTTTTTTGAGTCAGAGTCTCACTCTGACACCCAGGCTGGAGTGCAGTGGCATGATCATGGCTCACTGCAGCCTCAACCTACTGGGCTCAGGCAATTCTTCTGCCTCAGCTTTCCAAGTAGCTGGGACTACATGCACTTGCCACAAGGCCCAGTTAATTTTTTAAAATTTTCAACCTATGTGGGCCACTTGGCTAGACCTCGTCTCCACAATAAATCAGAAATTAGCCAGGCATGGTAGCGTGAGCCTGTAGTTTCAGTTACTTGGAAGGCGGAGGTGGAAGGATCTCCAGAGCCCAGCAGGTTGAGGCTGCGGTAGCCGGGAGCATGCCACTGCACTCCAGTCTGGGAGACAGAGTGAGACTCCAACTCAAAAAAATAAAAATAAAACAAAAAAAAAACCAATAAAATTTTGTCTAGAGACGAGATCTTGCTATATTGCCCAGGCTAGTCTCAAACTCCTGGGCTCAAGCAGTCCTTCCATCTCAGCTTCCCAAAATGCTAGGATTAAAAACATGAGCCACCATGCCCAGCAATATTTTGACTGAAATTTGGTTGAAAAAAAAAAATCTGCATATAAGTGGTCGTAAGCAGTTCAAACCTGTGTTGTTCAAGGGTCAGTTGTAATCTGTGACTCTCAGTCTGCTTCTTGAGACAAGAGACCGACTCACACTGAATTGCACAGGTTGTCAGGAAATCTTCATGAAGAACATACAATTCAGGTATGCTCTAGTTTCCTGGATTTTCCTTGTTAGTCCCTGTACTCTCTTATATTGTTTCCGCCACCTGAAATGAACCCAAAGCTAAGGGTTCAAAGCAACATTTCCAAAATACTTACCTGGACCATGTAAAGATGTATGGAAATGTTCTTTTACACCTTTCAAAAAGAAAAGTGTCTCGATTTCCAAAGTAACTGAGTTCCTCTCTCACATCCACTTTTTAATTTCCTCATTTACCCTCCACTGGGTAGTAAACAGATTCTCTCTACACTCCTTTCTGTCATCATTCCAAAGCAAGTGAAAAATGGTAGGTATCCTACAACTGTTCTCCAAGATAACTATGTATTTAGCGAGCAGGCACATGAATGAAGTAAAAACAATAGAAAAAGCCGGGCTCGGTGCCTCAGCCTGTAATCCCGCGCCTTTGGGAGGCTGAGGTGAGTGGATTGCCTGAGCCCGCGGGTTCGAGACCCGCCTGGGCAGCGAGACCTCATCGCTACAATAAATAAAAAAAATCAGCCGGGCGTGGTAGCACATGCCTGTAATTCCAGCTACTTGGAAGGCTGAGGAGGAAGGATCGCTGGAGCCCAGCAGATCAAGGCTGTGGTGGCTGGGAGTGGCCACTGCACTCCAGTCTGGGCGACAGAGTGAGACTCCAACTCAAAAAAAAAAAACAAACAAAACAAAACAATAGAAAGAAAGAATAATTATTTTAAGCATACGTAAGGGAAAATTACATAGAAAGTAACTAGATGTGCTCCAGCTTCACTAAAGGGACAATTCAAAATTGGCTAAAGAAGAAATGACATCAAATAAGGTGGAAATTCCTGGCATGTACTTAAATACTAGGAAGGAAAATAGGCTAAAGAACTTTTTTTTTAGAGATGACAGAGCAGGACTTAGGGTGACTGTTAAGAGTGATTATGTGCAGCAAGGAAAGGAGATGAGCCCAAAGGCTCCTTCTAGGCCAAAGGCTCCCTAAAGGAGAAAGGGAAAACAAATGACTAATTTTTTCTTTTTTTTTTTTTGAGCCAGAGTCTCACTTAGTTGCCCAGTCTGCAGTGCAGTGGCACGATCACATCCATCTCAGCCTCAGACTGCTGGGCTCAGGCAATCTTTCCACTTCAGCCTTCCAAGTAGCTGGGTCTACAGACGTGAGCCACCACACCCAGCTAATTTTTTGATTTACTATAGAGACGAGGTCTTGTCAAGTTGCCCAGGCTGGGTCTTGAATCCCTGGGCTCAGGCAATCCTCTTGCCTCTGCCTCCCAAAGTGCTGGGATTACAAACAGGAGCCATCATGTCTGGCCTAGAAATAACTAACTTCTGAGTGACTACTATACATTAGAGCTTCACTGTCCAATACATTAGAAGCTAACCACACAAGGCTATTGAGCCCCTGAAACAGTACTACTGCCACATGTTGGAATCAATGAATTCCTTCTTTCATTCTTTCTTTTTTTTGAGTTGGAGTCTCACTCCCTCGCCCAGACTGGGCTCAGGCGATCTTTCTGCCTCAGCCTTCCAAGTAGCCGGAACTACAGGCGCGCGCTACCATGCCCAGATAATTTTTTTTTTTTTGCGTTGGAGTCTCACTCTATAGCTCAGACTGGAGTGCAGTGGCCGCTCCCGGCCACAGCAGCCTCGACCTGCTGGGCTCCGGCGATCCTTCTGCCTCAGCCTTCTGAGTAGCCGGAATTACAGGCGCGCGCTACCGCATCCGGCTAATTTTTTTTTAAATTTTATTGTAGAGATGAGGTCTCGCTGCCCAGGCGGGTCTCGAACCCGCGGGCTCAGGCAATCCACTCACCTCAACCTCCCAAAGGCGCGGGATTACAGGCCGAGCCACTGAGCCCAGCTGATAATTTTTTTTTTATTGTAGAGATGAGGTCTCACCAGGTGCCCGCGCTGGTCTTAATCCGCGGGCTCAGGCAATCCACTCGCCTTGGTCTCTCAAGCCTGGCCAAATGAATTCCTTTTATTTTGTAGAGATGGGGTGGGGTCTTACTTTGTAGCCTGGGCTGGTTTTGAACCCCTGGCTTCAAGTGATCCTCCCGCCCTGGTCTCCCAAAGAGCATGGGCCACCATGCCCAGCCCTCAAGGGCTCGGTGGCTCAGACTACAATTCCAGCACTTTGGGAAGCCGAGGTGAGTGGATTGCCTAAGCCCGCAGGTTCGAGACCCACCTGGGCAACTTGCCAAGACCTCATCCCCACAATAAATCAAAAATTAGCTGAGCGCACGCCTGTAGTTCCAGCTTCTTGGAAGGCTGAGGTAGAAGGATCGCCAGAGTCCAGCAGGTTAAGCCTGCAGTGACGGGGAGTGTGCCACTGCACTCCAGCCTGGGCGACAGAGTAAGACTCCCAACTCAAAAAAAGAAAGCGCGGTCAAGTTGCTGGTAGACAATTCACGAGAAGTCTTCAAGTGCAAAGGGTTAAATGACATGTGTGGCCCCCATTATAATTCTATTCAATAGCACTGGCTAGAGTTTTTGTGTCTATCACCCAACTCAGTCTGTGTGTATGTGTGTGTGTGTGTGTGTGGGTGTGTGTGTGGGTGTGTGTGATAGAGTCTCACTGTTGAGCAGGTTGGAGGGCAGTAGGACGATCATAGCTCACTGCAGCCTCAAATTCCTGGGCTCAAGCTAATTTAATTCTCAAATGCAATTCTTTCTAGGTCTTATCATTTTATGGGTGAGAAGACAGAAGAAAAAATATTATGTGCCAGACACCTGCTTTACATTTATTATCTCACTTAACCTATGTAACAGATGAAGAAACAGAGGCTGAGAAAATATATAACCAAGCCGGGCTCGGTGGCTCAGCCTGTAATCCCGCACCTTTGGGAGGCTGAGGTGAGTGGATTGCCTGAGCCCGCGGGTTCGAGACCCGCCAGGGGAACTTGGCAAGACCTCATCTCTACAATAAACCAAAAATTAGCTGGGTGCGCCTGTAGTTCCAGCTACTTGGAAGGCTGAGGCGGAAGGATTGCCGGAGCCCAGCAGGTCGAGGCTGTGGTGGCCAGGAGCGGCCACTGCACTCCAGTGTGAGCGACAGAGTGAGACTCCAACTCAAAAAAAGAAAAATACAACCAGCTGGGTTCGGTGGCTCAGCCTATAATCCCAGCACTTTGGGAGACCGAGGTGAGTGAAGATTGCCTGAGTCCATGGGTTGAAGACCAACCCAGGCAACTTGGTGAGATCTCGCCTTTACAATAAAAAAAAATTAGCCAGGCGTGGTAGCACGTGCCTGTAGTTTCAGCTACTTGGAAGGCTGAGGCAGAAGGATAGCCAGAGACCAGCAGATTGAAGCTGGGATGGCCGTGAGTGTGCCACTGCACTCCAGCCTGGGTGACAAAGTGAAACTCCAACTCAAAAGAAGAAGAAGAAAAAGAAAACAAGCCGGGCTCGGTGGCTCAGCCTGTAATCCCAGCACTTTTGGGAGGCTGAGGCGAGTGGATTGCCTGAGCCCACGGGTTCAAGACCCGCCTGGGCAACTTGGTGAGACCTCATCTCTACAATAAAATAAAAAATTAGCTGGGCGTGGTAGCGCACACCTGTAGTTCCAGCTACTTGGAAGGCTGAAGCGGAGGGATCGCCAGTGCCCAGCAGGTCGAGGCTGCGGTGGCCGGGAGCGGCCACTGCACTCCAGTGTGGGTGACAGAGTGAGACTCCAACTCAAAAAACAAAAAAAAAACAACAAAAAAAGAAAACATACAACCTACCTAAGGTCACTCAGGTAGCCAGTGACACAGCTGTTCTAACTCCTTATTCCTTCCTACACTACAGTGCCTTCCTTGAAAAAAGAGAAGGAAGGATTAAGAACCTAATCAACCCCTCCTCTCTGAACTGTCTGCCCAAGGGTCACATGGTTGCAACTTCACTCACCAGGACCTCTCTTATCCCAGCCACAGATCATGGTGCCCATGGACAGCCCCATGCCTTTGTACTGGTACACCATGTTGGCAAGCAGTTTGGAAGCAGCTGCTACAGAGATGCGTTCCTTATTCCGAAGCTCATAGATTCGACATTGCCGAGCCAACAGCCGCTCCCAGAAGCTGCAATCCGCTGCGCCCCCAGCCATGGTGCCCAGCAGGTAGGGGTTGATCTCTATCACCTTCTTCACCGTCTGGGAAGCAATGTAAGCACCCGCTGTAGCCCTGGAGTCGGCTGCAACTATGACTCCATGACGGAACTGTAAAGGTCAGAGGAAAACACAAAACAGGAGACATCAGACCACAAAAACACTCTCTGATATTTCTTTTTGCACCAATGCAAACCCAGAACACCTTTTTCTCTGTCCTTTCATACTTCACGGTATAATTCCCCACATATTAAAGTCACTTGAGTTTCACATCAAATCCTCGATGTGGGCGTAACCAGTGTTAAACTCATTTTATAGATGAGAAAAAACGTTCAGTGAGGTCAAGGAACTTGCCCAAGATCTAGAACTAGCTATTGCAGAGCTGGGCCAGGAAGTCCAGTTGTCTGTTACAATGCATACAGCGCTCACCAAGCTTCCCTCTCACGCTACCTAATTTTGGTTACCTTTGCCTAGGGGGCACGTCCAGTTTCCAAAACCTTTGGCGAATGGTTACGGCAGGCTTCCCTCTGCCCAGGTTCTTTGTGGTTGCTGCCTCTCCCCTTTCCAGGTTAGAAGCTCGTGGACAGGAGCAACCTAGGTGTCGCCCAGGAATCAGCCTAACTGCCTGGGTTCCTTCCCCACTTATTCCCATCCCCTCCG
>NW_007253869.1:829725-831567 GCF_000164805.1 Carlito syrichta | reverse complement strand
GCGAGCTCCGGTCCGGCTGGGCGGCCAGGAAGGGCGCTCGGGACTCAGCCTGGCAGGGCGGCTGGATCCGCACCTTGAAGGCCAGCGTTGTGGTTCCATGAAGCATTTCAATTCCCGGCTCCTCTGGGACACCCCAGCTGGGCGTGGCCAGGCTCAGGCCATCGCTGGGATTCCCTGGACCCAGATCCAGCAGATCTGCACGACCCCCGAGTCCAAAAAACCCATGCCGGTTCGCTGGTAGCGGCCTCTCCAACACGCTGGCCAGCGCCATGTCTACTGTGGGCAAAAGGAACTCGCTCCGAGACGCCTCGCGGGAATAGGCCGGGCAAAGCCTCGCCGTCACGGCTTCACTTCCTATTAAATCTATTCCAGAAAGGAGCCATTTTGACTCCTGGCAACCACGCCTCCAAAAAGAATAGCCAAACGCTTTCACCCATAGGGGGGAAAAAAAAAAAATGACTTCATTGCACTTAAATTCTAAAAGGACGTGGCTGCCATATTGACTTTGGTCATGCAAGCTGCGCTGGATCGGATTAACCTCGGATTCATAGGAAGTGATCAGTTGTCCATACTGAGTGAGGGAAGTGAGGTTGGCCATCTTTGAGAAGGGCGTGACTGGTTGAAAATCGGTTCTAAACCCTGAGCGGAAAGTCCTCCCCGCCCAGCTCGTAGTCCAAGCAACACGTTACATCTCGGCTGCTCCTGAGGTTGCCATTTTGTTTAAGGGCACCCTCTGAAACTGGGTAAATATGATGACTTGCTCTGAGACCATTTCCCTATGATATTAATTAAACCACAGTAATTTGCGCTAAAAAGCTCAACAAAATAAAAGTGCTGTACCTCTTGTTGTTCGTTGCCACACTACATCCGTTTTTAACAGTAACCGTTTATTTATTTGTTTTGAGTCAGGGTCTCACTCTGTCGCCCAGGCTCTCACCACAGCCTGGAACTCCTGGAGTCCGCCTCGGCCTCTTGAGAAGCTGGGACTACAGGCCCGGGCCAGAGTAAGTTTTCGATTTTTTTTTTTGGCAGAGACAAGATCCTGCTATGTCGCCTAGGCTGAACAGTAACCAATTTTTAAGATTCAGTATTCACTCTCTTTACTCCCACAGTCTGGTGGAAATTCTAATAAGCAATGAATTGCCTAAAAGGCAGATAGAAGAATAAAGAAGGGGTTCAGGTAATCCACAAACCGGATTCTCAATTCAGCACCTGCATAATTGAGTCAATAGTAATTTACCATCTCAGAACCTAGAGGAGGGCTGAGGCTCCGTAAAGATGTACCAAGAGATTCTCTAACTTCGGCTGACTGAGACGATGCTCTTTATTCAGGAATGCGCTATATTTCATTGCCTCTTTTTCCCTCTCCCACCTTCATTTTTCAACTCTTTTGGGAACTATAACAAGCGAGGAAGTGGGCATATGTATGAAATGTTGCCTTCTGCTTTATGGTTCTATGAAGTCAGGTCTGGCCTTCCTTGTTGGATTCCAGCAGCAACATCTAACAACATTGAAATTCCACTTTCCTCTGATGCCTGACTCAGCCCCTCCTCTCCCCTGGCAGACTCTGTATGTGCTGTATTTTTAATGCTGAAATTTGGCAACCCTTTCCAAGCCCAATCATCAGAATGTAATGAAGCAGGAGATCTTTGTCTGTGTCTCACACTTAGATGGTGTGGGAAATGTAGAGTGCCTCTGTTTACTGAGCACATAGTATTTTGAACTAGTCCTCCTCTGACTTCTTCCAGTGGTTCTTTCACTCTACCACTAATAGCATTTGTACCTCTTTTTTTTTTTTTTGAGTTGGAGTCTCATTCTGTCGCCCAGACTGGAGTGCAGTGG
>NW_007253869.1:828146-829702 GCF_000164805.1 Carlito syrichta | reverse complement strand
CAGCCTCTACCTGCTGGGCTCCGGCGATCCTTCCACCTCAGTCTTCCAAGTAGCTGGAACTACAGGCACGCGTAACCATGCCTGGCTAATTTTTTATTTATTGTAGAGATGAGGTCTCAACAAGTTGCCCAGGCGGGTCTCGAACCCATGAACTCAGGCAATCCACTCACCTCAGCCTCCCAAAGCGCTGGGATTACAGGCTGAGCCACCGAGCCTGGCTGACTGTGAGCTTTTAAAGACAAGTATTCCTTTAAGATTCAGCTCTGCACACACTGTGTGCTTAATACACATTTGCCAAAGGAACACATGAAAGAACAACAACAATGATCTTCCAGACACAGAGGCTTGAAGCCCTGCTCCTCTTTGACAACCCTCTTTTCTTCCTTGTCTCGTCTTGTTGAGTCCTCCTCTGAAATGTTTCTCACATTCTTTTTCATTGCGACTGATACCACCTTTGACTTATTTCCTCATTCCTGAATTACTGAAATATTCTCCTAACTGATTTTCTGGGCCTAAACTGTCACTCTCTAGTTCATTCTGCATAGCAATCAGATTGATTTTCCTAAAGCATCATCTTGATCTTAACACTCATCTCGTTAAAAATGTTCTGCAGCTGGGTGTGGTGACTCACGCCTGTAATCCTAGCACTTTAGGAGGCAGAGGCAAGAGAATTGTTTGAGCCCAGGTGTTCTGACTTAGTGAGAACTTGTCTATACGATAAATAAGAAAAATTAGCCTGGCGTAGTAGCAGGTACCTGTAGTTCCAGCTACCTGGAAGGCTGAGGTGGGAGGATGGCCAGAGTCCAGTGGGTCAACGCTGGGACTGGAGTGGCTGTGAGCATGCCACTGCACTCTAGCCTGGGCGATGGAGTGAGACTCCAACTTAACAAAAAAAAAAAAAAGAAAAGAAACCCCGAAGGGCTATAAGATAAAATCCAAACTATCTCTTCTATCCCATTTAAGGCTAAGATCCAATCCAAATCCATTCATCAACCTCAGGCGATCCTTCTGCCTCAGCCTTCCAGGTAGCTGGAACTACAGGCATGCACCACAACACCCAGCTAATTTTTTTATTTATTGTAGAAATGAGGTCTCACCAAGTTGTCCAGGCTGGTCTTGAAGCCCTGAGCTCAGGCAATCCTCTCACCTCAGCCTTCCAAAGTGCTAGGATTATAGGGTGAGCCACCATGCCCAGTCACAAGTTTTCTTGTCAGGGGAAACACTGGATTTGAGTGATACCTTAGGAAAACACATGTAGGTGGAGAATAAGATTAGAATGGGATACTGGAGGTGGCAAATTTGGAGACCATTGAACTGTCCAGACCTGACTTGATAGTGGCCTGACCTAGGAAGGTGGCAATCCATTTATATAGAGAGAGTCTAAGACTTCTTTTATTTATTTATCTTTTTTGAGTCAGAATCTCACTCCATTGCCCAGGCTGGAGTGCAGTGGCACATTCACGGCCACCACAGCCTCAACCTACTGGGCTCAGGCGATCCTTCCACCTCAGCCTTCCAAGTAACTGGAACTACAGGCACACGCCACCATGCCCGAC
>NW_007253869.1:822968-827727 GCF_000164805.1 Carlito syrichta | reverse complement strand
AATCCACTCACCTCAGCCTCCCAAAGGCGCGGGGTTACAGGCTGAGCCACCGAACCCGGCAGTAATATTTTGATTTATTGTAGAGATGAGGTTTCGCCAAGTTGCCAGGTTGACCTTGAACCTATGGGCTCAGGCAATCCTCTCACCTCAGCTTCCCAAAGTGCTGGGTTTATAGACGTGAGCCACCATGCCCGGCCTGACTTATTCTTTAGAAAGAGGATATAGTCTTAACTCTTCAGTAACATTCCACATGCTCCACCCCATGGAAGCAAGAAGGACTTAGCATACCCTCCTGGTTTCTCCAGTCTTCCCATAGCATGTGTACCCTCAGTACTGAGACCCCGAGAAAATATGATGCCATAGCCCCACCATTATGATGTCTGGAGGGTCCATGCTCTTTCCTTTGCGTGTGTGTCTGTTTCTCTGCCACAGCACCACCTTGAGCTGCTATGCTTAGTGAAATATGCATACTCCATGTGGTGCTGGAAGGAGATGCAGCTTGTCGCTCTGCCCCAGTCGACTTCAGCTTTCTGAAGGGCTTTTCAGGATCCACCAGCCCCACCCTGGACAACCCCTGGTTGGTCTCTAAGACTTAGACTCAGCATTATGGGGTCAAGATCAGTTTCTCCTGCCCTGGAACTATAAACAGCCCTCTCGCCATTGTGAAGTACTAGGCAGAAGGGGGAGCAGGAGACAGAGGGCCGCTGGATCCTTTTACCTACACCCTCAGGACTTCAACACAAGTGAACCAAGCCACATTGCCAGAGAACTGTCTGGAATGCCATCTTTGTGTAGAGAAGACATTTAAATCCCCAAAACAGAGGAGAAAGAGCTCCGGGTTCTAGTTTCCCTCGTTTCTCAGAAATCTGCCTTTCTGAAAGGTATCTGAGCCTCTTTCTCTTTTGCCCCCTACAAAACTCTCTTGCTCTTTTCTCTTTTGTCCTTGCCTCTCCATTTTTCCTTCCCCATCTTGCCCATGAGTTGAAAGTGTGAGTTGAGCCTGAGTTTCCTGCCCCTGAGCCTCTGAAAAGATTCTCCAGCACCAGGGCCTCCTGCCTCAGTGGGTTACAGCACCCTGCTGGGACCACATCAGAGCACTGAGTTGTCACCACCTCCTCCAGGGCCGGGAGCTATCTCGGGGCAGGGCCTGGGCCTTATTTGTCTTTGCGTGCCCCATGCCCCGCACAGGAAAAACACTACTCCTTCCACTTACGCCTGTTTTCCTTTGAGTCATCTTAGCCCCCCACCCCACTCTGGAGAGTTGAAGGATGACAGACAGGAGACTCTTTGGGTGACGCTTCGACGCGTCATGGGCAGCAGAAGGTGAAGGTCTGACTGATGGGGCAGCATCTTCCCAGCTCCACTGGCCGCATCCTGCCTCCCCTCAGCCATCCTGCGAGGAGGAGGGGGCTGCTCCATCAGCCAATCCCACAGCCTGATTTGGGGCTGGGAGAAATGAAGCGTCCGCTCACATGCCTTTGTCTCTGGTTCTGGCTGCGGCCCAGCTTCTCTGAAGCGTCCCTCTTTCCTAACCTGACCCTAGTCCACAAATCCCTGCCTCTCTCCTTCTGACCTTCACTCAGCCTCAGGGATGGCTCTGCAGGATGTGTGCAAGTGGCAGGCTGGGGACACCCAGGGGCCATCACCCCACTTGCCTCAGGCTGGTGGCTGGGCTGTGCCCCGGGGCTGTGACCCTCAAGCCTTCCTACAGATCCATGGCCCCAAGCTGGCCCACGGCACTACCACCCTGGCCTTCCGCTTCCGTCATGGAGTCATTGCTGCAGCTGACACGCGGTCTTCCTGTGGGAGCTACGTGGCCTGTCCGGCCTCACGCAAGGTCATTCCTGTGCACCAGCACCTCCTGGGTACCACTTCTGGCACTTCTGCCGACTGTGTCATGTGGTATCGGATACTACAGCGGGAGTTGCGGCTCCGGGCACTCAGGGAGGGTCAGCTGCCCAGTGTGGCTAGCGCTGCCAAGTTCTTGTCAGCCATGATGTCCCGCTACCGGGGGCTGGATCTGTGTGTGGCCACTGCCCTGTGTGGCTGGGACCGCTCTGGTCCTGCCCTCTTCTATGTCTACAGTGACGGCACCCGCCTGCAGGGGGACATCTTCTCAGTGGGTTCTGGATCTCCTTATGCCTACGGCGTGCTAGACCGTGGCTACCATTACGACATGACCACCCAGGAAGCCTATGCCCTGGCTCGCCGTGCCGTGGCCCATGCTACCCACCGCGATGCCTATTCAGGGGGCTCTGTCGACCTTTTCCACGTGCGGGAGAGTGGATGGGAGTACGTGTCACGGAATGATGCCTGTGTGCTGTACACCGAGCTACAGAACCTCCTGGAGCCAGAGTCAGAGCCAGAGGAGGAGGTCAGCCAGGCCCATCCTGAGCCTTCCTCTCCCCACAGAGCTGGGGAAGACGGAGAACTCTCTGCAGGGCCAGAAGAGGTAACACCGGGAGACTTCAGAATGCCAACAGAGACTGAGATGCTGTGAGAAGTGGCAAGACTTGGGGCATCTAGCCCCAGGGAGTGGGTGGGAGGCTGGGGCAGCAGCGGGGGGCTCACTGGGGACAGCCTCACAGCATCTGGCTCCAGCTCTTACAGGTTGCTGGCTTCCTTTGTTCCAAGTCTCCATTCTTTCTTCTGTCCAGAGCTGTTGATGTCCAACATGTTCCTATCGATGCTCCACGGATTGGTCCAGCCTCCTTCTTGGCACTGAGCTTGTCTTCCAGCAAACACTTGCAGCGTGCCTACTGCACGCCAGATGCCGCGCGAGGTGCCAGACCGTCTTTTCTTGCCATCTTCTTTTCTGCTTCTTTCCATCCTATCTTCAGTCTCTCTTAGTTTTGATCCTTTATCTATCTCAGTTTCAGTGTCTCGAACTCCTTCTCCCGGTCACTTTCTCACCTTAATGAGGTGGGGCAGCCGGGAGGGGAGCCCCTCTCAGAACCGGGTGGGGATGGTGGCCTAGTCTGGCACAGGGATGGCCGCCCTTTGGGTGGTGATGGCTTGTCTTATCTGCTCTCCTCTGCCTTGACAATAATGACTAGGATAATTGTTCCTTTACTGAATACAGTTCTTTTGACAACTCTTTGAGGAAAAAATGATCCTTACTTTACAGAAGAGGACTCAGGTTCAAAGGGTTATGGGACTTGCCCCGGGTCACACAGTGAGTAGCAGAGGTGAGGCTTAGATCTAGGCCTTCTCCAGGATCTGTGATCTTTCGGCACTGCCCCCACTACTAGGCCCTCTGTCCTGCTTTCCTTTCTTCCCTGCAGGATTCTGGGGAGTGGCATCCAGAGAAAGAGTAGTGGGGCCAAGCCCCTGCCTGGTGGCCAGGGTTGAGTGAACCCCGAGGGTCTGGAGGGTTGGGCCCAGGGCAGCTACCCCCATACAGGCTCATCTGTCCTTATCTTCCAGGCTGGAGCCATCCCTCACAGCCTACCCTTGCTCTGCAGCCTTCCGGGCCTGGCATTGCTGCTGCCAGACATTCCCTCCTCCTTCCTTCTCTGCCTTCTTTCCAGCATCTCCTTCCTGGTGCTTCCTCTGGAGAATGAAAAAAAGAGGGAAGTGGCTGTGCCAGTGGGAACTGTCTGGCTAGCACATCCTCTTGTGCCCCTCCTGTTCCCCCACCCGCTCCCCTGGAAGCCCTGACTTGGAGATCCAGGCTGATAGCTCCCCAGGCCAAGTGGGAGAGGAAGCACCATTGACCTAGGAGACGGGGACTGAAGGAAGGTTGCAGAAGCTGTTTTTTTTCTCATTCACTCCTAAAGCTTCCAGTCCCAAGAATAATAGCCATTTGTCCTCCCCCCTGGACCTCTCTCTGCTCAGCCTGGGCACTGAGCCTTAATTCTGCACCTAGTCTAAGTATTCCTTAGGCAGGAGCTGGCCAGAAGGGAGACTTCCAGACTCTGACCCCAAAGGAATTACCAGGAGGAGGGAGGAAAGGTCAGGGAACTCCAGAAAGGAAAGCAGTGAGGACAGAGTGGGGAAGAATTGTAGTGGGGCACAGAAAGATGCCTGGTACAGGGGGACTGGTCCTCAAGCCAAGGTCAGGGACTCTGGCCACTAGCCTCCATGGCAGCTCTTCTTCACCCCTTGCCCACTCCCTAGCCTCAGGGGATGTGGGACTCTGGGATGATAATGGGAAGTCATAGACCCGATGCAGGAGGAGGGGTAGCTTCTGCAGAGGGTCCATGCATTTGATTGATTCAGGCATAAAAGGGAACGTGTTCTGTCCACAGATGTATGGGAGCCTTGCATCCAGGTGTAGGTGAGTGACAAAGGACGGGTGTGTGGACGTGAGTGTGGCAGGTGATGCCTGTGCAGCTCCTGTGTACTGAGACAGGAAAGAGATATAAAGAGAAAGCAACACTTGGATAAACGACCTCTCAGCGGGGAGAAAGTGTGGCCTCTTTTGGGCCAGTGCTCTAGAGGACAGAGGAGGTGGGGCAGGGCTCACCCGCCTGTTCTCTACTTCCTCTTCTCCTAAACCTCTCCTGAGGCCTTCAGGGAGTGGGAAAAGGCAGGCAGGGAGGAGTGGCTTGGGGCCTGAAATTGCCACCTGAGCCTAACCAAAGGCACGCTGTGAACTGCGGGCAGCCTCATTCCCCCCAGATGCCTCTGCCCAAACGGGAGGAGGAGGATTGAATCCACACCAAGCAGCAGAACTGGAGGGGGAGCCCTCTCTTCTTGCTTCTCCTTCCATCTTCTCTCCCCTTTGTCCCCCTCTCTCTCTCTTTTTTTTTTTTTT
>NW_007253869.1:820228-822948 GCF_000164805.1 Carlito syrichta | reverse complement strand
GCAGTGGCCGCTCCCGGCCACTGCAGCCTTGACCTGCTGGGCTCTGGCAATCCTTCCGCCAAGCCTTCCGAGTAGCTGGAACTACAGGCGCGCGCTACCATGCCTGGCTGATTTTTGATTTATTGTAGAGATGAGGTCTCGCCAAGTAGCCCAGGCGGGTCTCGAACTCGCGGGCTCAGGCAATCCACTCACCTCAGCCTCCCAAGGCGTGGGATTACAGGCTGAGCCACCGAGTCCGACTTGTCCCCCTCTCTTTTCCTCCACAGTCCCACCCACCTCCACTCCCTTTGACAGGTTCTAACTTTCCAGAGGATGAGGTATTTGAGGCCAGAGATAAGCCCACAGGCTTTGCTGACAAGCCTGTTTTCCTACGCCCCGTTATTTTCCTCGACAATTTTATCAAGTTGGGGGAAGACCTCCAGAGGGTGTTAGGGAGAGCCGGACAGGCGAAGGCCAGCATCCCATTCCAGCGCACCCCTCACTAAGAGTGGCTCTTGAATCGTTTCCTCCTTTTGCCCAGTAATCCCTGCAAGTTTGATCAGGGTGAGAACAAAGGGCAGAGAGATTGCTCTTCCCACCCTGAAACAGGATACCTTGTCTCTTCTGAAGCCTAGCTAGGGGTGCTCCCTCCTTAGTCTCCCGAGGCCATGGGGGGATAGACAGCCTGTTCTTACATGGGCCCTTGAGCTGTCAGGGGCCCAGGACTCCAGTCTTCAGCAGGGTAACTGACAATCCGGCAACAGAGCCAACGTCCTTGTTCTCCCTCCATCAGGTTGTCCTAACCAGGCAGGTGCGAAAGCTGCAACAGAAGGCATGTTCACGTGGAAGCAGTTTTCCCCAGTTGCCAGCACCCCACACTTAAGAGAGGGCAGTCACAAGGACCTATCTTGACTCGCCTACTCCTTTGTAGAAGCTAAGAGACACCCGTTGTTTTTTGTTTGTTTGTTTTCTCACTCTGTCGCCCAGGCTGGAGTCTTCGGCCTCAGCCTTCCAAGTAGCTGAAACTACAGGCGTGCGCCACCACACCCAGTTAATTTTTCTTGATTTATTGTAGAGACGAGGTCTTGCCATGTTGTGCAGGCTGATCTTGAACCCCTGGGCTCAGGCAATCTTTTTGCCTTTGCCTCCCAGGTACCAGGATTACAGGCATGAACCACTGGGCCCATCTTAGAGGCCTGAGCGCTAATGCTGGCTGCTGGGTGGATCCCTTCTCTGCCTCAGGGAGTGGAGTCCTTGTTCAGCTCCCAACCCAGGTGACTGATTCTGCCCCTCAACAGCCTACCTCCCTGGTCCCTCCTCTTCCTCCTTTTTGCTCCAGGAAGACTAAGGTCGTGGACTGGGGGAGGATTAAAGGTGGCAGCCGTAGGCCCAGATCCAGTGTGGCTGTCTCACTTTGCGCCTGCCCCTCTGCTGCCCACCACTCGCATAACTTTCCCAGCTGGAACCCCCTCTTCCCAGTCTTGTCTCTCTCCTCCTCTCTTCTCAGTTGTTCCCACCCTTTGATTCTCCTGCCCACCTTCCTCTCGGGCCAATCCCCACATTTCGATTTCCTTGGACAGGTAGACCAGCAGGGAACCTAGGGAGTTGGTGGTGAGACTGGGGCACAGAGTCATTATCTCCTTACTCTCTGATGGAACAAACCCCAAGTCTCCTCCATCTAGAGGGACTTGAAGTAGATTTTCCCTGAGGAGATGGGAGAATGAGCTAGGAGGGGACGGGCTGGGCTTCTGCTCCCATCCCCGGCACAAGGAAGCTCTGTGCAGAGACCTGAGTGCAGTGACAGAAGCAGGGCTCCAGCTTTACAAAATAAAGTGTTTGTTTATTATGAAATTAGACATGGAGGCCCCTCCCCTTCCTCCCTCTTTCCCTTGCCCCAGCTGCCTCCGCCGTCCTTCCCCCACTCTCCCTGGGGCTTGGGAAGCACACAAGACATGCCCAGAGCAGGGATGCCCAGGGCAGGCTGACAGCTGGGCAGAACTCCAGGGAGGTGGCCACGTGGGAGGCTGGAGCTCTGGCCCTGGGAGGCAGGCTGGCTCCCTCTCTCTGCGGGAGGCCAGTGGAGCCAGGAGGAGGCCATGAGTGATGGACGGAACCATGCGGGCAGGTCTGTAAGGACAGGGGAGCCCAGTGAGAGGCGGGGTTGGTCCAGCCCCTCTCCCTGCCCCAGGCAATCTAGAGGCACTGACCTGGGGCAGAGCATCCCCTGCAGGAGGGTGGGCAGCAGTGGCTGGAAGTTTCTCTTGATTTTGGGATGGACAACAGAAAAAACCAAAAAGCCAGTCACAGGGACCCAGAGAGAAGGCGGGAGACGTGGCGGGAGAGACAGACACAGAGTATGTGTGCGGGCAAGGAGGGAGACAGAGTGTGCGCGAGGTTTCGAACTGCAGAGACAAAAACGGCCACGGAGAAAGGAGGGGAGTCACAGTGAGAGAACGAGGTCCGGGGCCAGAGCCACCAAACTCAGACCCGGAGAGAGCGGGGTGTCACAGAAAGACAAAGGTCCCTGGAGAGACGCACACACCGACCGACCGGGAGGAGAGGCAGGCGAGAGCACACACCGACCGACCGGGAGGAGAGGCAGGCGAGGCGCGGGTGCCCGGGGGAAGGAGGGAGGGACGCAGGGACAGGGAGGAGGCCTGGGGCCCCGGGGCTGCTGCCGCCCGCCTGGAGCCCGTGGGGCTCACTCAGAGGGCCGGTGCCGGCCGCCCCCCGCGGCGCTC
>NW_007253869.1:811024-819809 GCF_000164805.1 Carlito syrichta | reverse complement strand
CGCCGTCGGGGTTCTGCAGCGCCGCGATGTCGAAGGCCTCGGTGTCCTCCTCGCCGCCGCCCTCGTCGTCGTAGGTGATGATGTTCTCGCGCACGTCCTCCTCCTCCAGCACCATCAGCGCTTCCTGCTTCTGCCGCCGCAGCGCCGCGAAGAGCACCACCAGGGCTGCGCGAGACAGGCCACACGCCGCTGAGCGGCCGGGCGGGACAGGGCGGCCTGTCTCCGGGTGGCGGACCCGCGGGTGAGAGAGGAGGCAGCGTGGCCCAGGGGTTCGAGCCCTAGGTGTGACATCTGGCCGACCTTGCTTTGAATCCCGATTCCACCCGTTACTGTTACTCGCTGTGTGGCCGTGGGGAGGCGCTTAGCTTCTCCGAACCCTTAGTGTACTTGTGTGGAAAACGGGGAAAGCGTGTTGGCCTCTTACAGCTGTTGACTGGCTAAAAGGAAATACTACAAGTGATGTGCCCGGCACCATACTTGGCACAGAATAGGGGCTCAATAACTTCTATGGCTTGTGACAGTCATTATGGATTGGCAGGTCAGGGATATGAGGCCAGAGCTTTTCTCTTGGATACATCAGATGGTGGCAAGATCCAGGCAGGAAATCCTCCAGTCCTAGGGTGGCTTTCCTCATGTCCAGGGGCCTGGTTCTTCTCCACACCCATCTATGTCCCACCATGGCCAGACTCACCAAGCAGGGCGCCCACACAGGTGACGATGGCCAGCAGGGCGCCGGTGCTGAGCCCGGTGGCTGAGAGCTGAGCCTCGGGCCAGCAGGATGCCACGGAGCCATCGGGCCGGCAGCGGCACACACTGACGGTCACGGTGGCAGTGCTTCTCAGAGCCGGCTGCCCCCAGTCCCACATATCAATGGGAACCAGGTAGGGGGCTTGGCGGGGGGGAGCAGGGCGGGAGGGCAGCAGCAGGCTGGCAGAGCCATCTGTGGGAGAGGAACGGTGTTGAGGCACCTCTTGGGACACCTTCCTGTAGAGCTGGTCTAGCCCACAGAGCCAGCTTTCCATGGGGAAGGTTTGCAAGGAGCCAGCAGGTGAGTGTGAACCCACACCTACCTACCTTCTGTTGGGCAGAAGGCTCAGATGGGCAGGGCAGGGGTCACACAGGCTGGACCGGGGATAGTGGATGGAGGACAGGAGGAGGAAGGCAGGCATGGGAATGGCTGTAAGAGGCCACCCACCTCGGTTGTCCCGGACAGTAAAGTTGGCATCGGGGCCCAGAGGACCTTGAAAGGAGACACGGCTGCTGTTGCCGACTTCATCTCTGTCCAGGGCCCGGATGACCTGAATCAGCTGGGAGGAAGAAGAGAGGCCTTGTATGGCGTGGGCTGCTGGAGGCCTTGGAGTCCCAATCCCTCTGCCTCAGCTGCTCACCTGGCCAGGGGCTGCAGAATCGCACACAAAGGTGTCGTAGGGCTCAGCCAGCTGGGGAGCGTTGTCATTCTCATCCAGGGTCTGGATGGCTACTTGCACACGTGAGGCCTGTGCAGAGCTGTCTGAAGCCAGAACACCAACACATACCACACCCACACGCCACACAGTTTACACGCAATATACACAACGTGTGGATGTGGAAGCCATGTGCAGCATGTAGCATACACATGCAACACATGAAATACACAGGTCACGTACAAGTAGCAAACAGTGTTGTGAAATGAATGGAACATCACCAAGAGCATATGGATATTTACACAGCAGCCAAGATATGTGCAGTAAATACACGGCAGACATTCAGTAGGAATGCAGCACCAATGACACACATACACAATAATCCACGTGCAGGGCACGTGCAGCATTAGTGAAAGACAGGGTGCACACAGCCGTGAATATACAAACATATTCATACCATATATCCGATGCACACTCAGCGTTTTAAACAAATACAACATACATGACACAGATGTTTGATATGCACGGTGAATGCAGTGTCATACCCCCATCACCCAGGGCCCACAGAATGCATTTTCATGCAGAGTCCACACACAGCACCAGTAGGATAGACATGCATACACATAAACACACACACACACACACACACACACACACACACACACACACACAAACCCCATCAGAAGTCTGGGAGGCTGTAGTGCAGCAACTCTATCACTTTAGAGTTGACCTTGGGGAGGGAGGAGCTATATGATCTACACAGTGCAAAGCCCAGGCCAGTCTGGGCACCACAGCCCGACGCAGGCTCCATCTTCACCCACCCTTCACCAGGCGACTCCCACCATTACCCTCCCTCGCTTCTCACTGTCAGTGCCATCCAAGAGAGAACGTGAAGTGTGTATCCCTGTCCCCTCTCCTAGGCTGAGTCTCCCAGTTCCTTTAGTCTGTCTCCTAGGTAGGGAGAGAGCTGGCTGGCCCTGAGTAAGGAGCTAAGGTCACAGCATGTGCAGAGGAACCTGATGGACTGCCTGGCTAAAAGGCTTGGGGTAGCCCAAAGACAAGATCAGGTCTACCCCTTCCCTGCAGTAAGGGTCCAGGGCTGCTAGTTGATATCAGGGTGGGAACAGAAGCAGGATTTGGCAGGAAGGTGAGAAGACAGGGAAGACACATGTATGCACACTATATATATACAAGCAGCCATAAACACTGTGTGTATGCATGCGTGCGTGCGTGCACACACACGCACACCCACGGCCATCCACACAAACATCCGTATAACTACACATACACATGCCTGCCAGTTGCATATACAGAAACATAAACCTAGACACATCCCATTCAACACATGTGAGAGGCAGCATGGAGATAACAGCTTGGACACTGCAGACTGACTGGGTCTGATGGCTCTACCACTTAATCTCTGTGTGACCTTGGGAAGCTGCTTAACTTCTCTCCGCTTGAGTTTCCTTGTTTTAAAATGGGGACACAATTGTACCTCCCTCATAAAGTTGTGGTGATGATGACATCAATTAATCCATTTTTGGCACTTAAAATAGTGCCTGGTACACAATAAGTAATACATTATTATCTGTCCACAAACACCCATGTAGGCACAACACATACAAACACCACTTGCAGATACCACTATACATACCCAATCACACATATGCACAAGTAATACACATATAATTTTATACACACAACTGTAAAAACATATACATCCAGTTATAGACATAACTCACAAGGACATAGGTGTGTGTATATATACTTTTCCCACAGATGGAGTTAAACATACACCTGAGCACATACCCACAGGTTCACAGACATACAGCTCTTCACTGACATATACAGATGTCCACATATGCAAGGACAACTTTCACACATAGTAAGAAGACAGCAGGGTGCAGGAGCCCCTAGGGTGTGAGCAGGGGTGACAAGGGCCTATTCACAGAAAGGAGAGAGGTCTCCCTGTCTCCGTGGGCCAGGGTTGCCCAGAGGAGGCTGAACCGTGCTGATGCGGCAGGAGAGGAGCCCACGCGTGGAGGCAACATCCCTCCCTTACCTTGAAGGGGCCCCTGCAGAGCTCCCAACAGGGCTTTCTCAGGAGAGGCTGTGGGTGCACTCCCACTTAGCCCCAGAGGAGATGCCCAGCCCCTTTCTGGCTCCTGGCTCCAGCCTACAGCAGAGAGTGGGCAGGGCAGGGGCTGCTAGCACACAGGCTGGGAGCTAGTTAAGGTCTGGTTTATTTCTGGGTTGGCACAAGTCAGGTAAGGGAGCGAATCAGAGGTCAGGAGAATGCTCAGGCAGACCCAGTGTGCCCGGCCCAAGGAGGCCGACCTGGTGATGAGCACCTAGGTGAGGGCTCAGCAGCTGCACGCTGGGGAGGGTGTGACGGCAGTGAGCGCCCTTCCCACCCCACGTTCAGGGACAGCCCCTCAGCCGGGAGGCTGCTGCTGCCTCGTGGGCCCAGGACTCCTCACCAAGCTCCGTGGCCAGCACCGTGAGGTTGTGCCAGACACGAGCCTCACGATCCAGAGGCGCCGCTGTGTGGATGGTACCTTCTTCGGGCTCGATAGAGAAGCAACGCTCTGGGTCCGAGTGAGGGAGGATTGAGTACCTAGGCAAGATGGCGCCGCCATGCTGGGGGCTGATCTGGGGGCAGGGCCAGAGCCTGCTCCCTCCCCCACCCTCTGTTCATGTAGGCCTGGTAGCTCCTCTGGGCAGAGCCATAATTCCTGTTGGAGTCCCCCTAAAAGGCAGATATTCCTGGAAGGTCACCACCATTTAACACCTGTCCTCAGACGCAGGGCAACTGGGTGTCACGGGTGGGGGTGAAGATGCAGAATAAAGTGGAAACAGGATAAACACTCCCTGCCTTTCAGACTTCTGGGCCCAGTTCTGGGGATCAGGCCCGGTTTCGGGGATCGGGCCCGGTTCTGGGGATCGAGGGACCTTGAGCCGGCTGGGTGACCTGGGGCAAATCGTTTAACTTCTGTTTACTCAACTGCAAAATGCGAATGACACCAGCATCTCCCTCACAGAGCTGTGACAGGGATGCTGGCCAGGGACAGGGAGAGAGTAGCTGCTCTGCCACTTGCTAACTGTGTGACCACTCATGGCTTGTCTCTAAGACAACTGGTGATGCTAACACCTACTTCACAGGGCTGTGGTGAGAATTAAATGTCACCAGTAGGTAAAATGTGAGGCACTTAGGGAGTGATCAGTAGAGATCCACTTATCAGGTGAGATTACATCTGCTTGTACTACCACTGGGAGGTGCCACCATTATCTACCCAGAGGAATGGATAGAGAGCTGGGAAGTGGTTAGCCAGGTCCTCCAGCCCCTCCCTGCCATCCAGGGCTGCAGACCAGCGAGCCTGGCTGCAGGGAGGGAGACCCCGGCCAAGGCGGTGTGATCTGTGGCAAAGTAAAGGGGGCACATTTACATTCTTCGGTTGGGAACAGCCTGCCACCTGGCTCCTTCCGGGAGGCCCGCCACTCCCCAGCCCACACCCCAGCTCACCTGATTGGGCTGGCGGGGGAGTCCAGGTCAGCGGCTGAGATCTGACCCACTAGGGTCCCGGGAGCCTTGTTCTCGGGCACCACCAGGTGGTAGGCAGCCTGGGTGAAGGCAGGTGGCTCTGGGGCATCCTGCACAGCCACGTGCACCGAGGCCACATCCTTGAAGGGCCCTCGCCGCAGGTAGGCTGGGTCAATGAGCGTGTTGGTGGCCTCCACACGGAAGGAGTAGGAACGACGGGTCTCAAAGTCTAGGGGCTATGGTGAGGGGAGACAGAGCGTGGGCAACGCATGTGGAAACCCAGGCAGGACCAGGCTCTTGGAAGGTGAAGAGTCCCTTCCCATAGGTGGGTAGTGCTCAGTCCGCCTGTGAGGAGAGGTGGCACTGGAGGGGCCGTGGCCTCGGAGGTCAGGATGCATGGCAGATTACTTAGGAACTCTAGATCTGCCCCCAGCTCCAGCACAGACTTGTTACATGACCTTGAGCCAGTCACGTACCCTTTCCAGGTCCTAAAGCCTCATCTGACAGATGAGGAGGTGATCCTGATCTCTAAGCTCCAGCAGACGGGGCCTGAGTCTGTTCTGGGAGAACAATTAGAAATGTGCCCAGTGGGTGGGGTGGGAGGCAGATTTAGTGAGTCTGTAAATGCTAACAGGCAGGAGGCTAACCTTGCGGACTGTGAGAAGCCCATCTCGACCCTGGGAGTCCGTGCTGATGCTGAAGGCCTCGGACCCCTCCCCATCCAGGATGCTGTATGCCATGAGAGCGTTGTCCCCCAGGTCTGGGTCCTGAGCCCGGAGTCGGCCCACCAGCGTGCCGGGCCCAGCTGTCTCCACCACAGAGAACTGGTACAGGTCTTAGGGTGGATGGAGGGGAGACATGTTCTTAGAGAGGTTCCCTGCCCTCCTCCCTGCACCCAGCACTTGCTCCTTCCAGGGTCTGACTGGGGCGAGGGTGGGGAGGGAAGGCTCTTCCAGAGGCTGCAGGGGCGGGGTGTCAAAGGCTAGTTCGGGGGGCAGCACCCGCAGCTCCTTACTCTGAGGGAACTTGGGGGGGTTGTCGTTGACATCGCTGAGGGTGACGGTCACTGTAGTGCTGCCCGACAGCCCCCCCATGTGGCCACCCATGTCCTTGGCCTGGATCACCACCAAGAACTCCTCCTGTGTCTCCCGGTCCATGTTGGGGATGGCTGTACGCACCACTCCTGGGGAGAGACGCTGGGTCAGGGGGTGTCTCTTGCCCTGGCTGCCCCACCGGACTCCTGAGCGCCAACCTCACCAGTCTGGGGGTCCACAGAGAAGAAAGGCAGTCCATCCAGAATGGTGTACACCAGCTTGGCACTGTTCCCGTAGCTGGGGTCATCGGCATCGTGAGCAGTCACCTGGATCACTGACGTCCCTGTGAAGGATCCCAGCACCTCGCTCAGCAGCGGCAGGGCCAGATGGGGAAGGACGGCAGCTGAGGGGGACCCAGACATGAGGGAGGCTCAAACGAAGGAGGTGGGCTCTGAGGTAGACGTCAGTAAGGGAGGGAGAGGTGAGGGAGCCCCAGGAGATGGGAACAGGGACATTCAGAGCCGGGGTGCTCACCGACATTGGACATCTCCGGCACGGTGGCGTGGTAGGGCCCGAGGGGGAAAATGGGTGGATTGTCGTTGATGTCTTGCACTTTGATGATAAACTCTGACGGGGGTTCCAGGGGCCGGTTGGAAGCTCGGTCCACGGCTTGAGCCAGTAGCACATACTGTGCCTTCTCCTCCCGGTCCAGGCTCTTGGTGACATGGATATTGCCTGTGGTCTCGTCAATCACAAACACGGTGCCTGCCCCCTCCCCGGTCAACAGGTACTTGGTGCGGCCCTCTCCCCGATCAACATCCGAGTGCAGCTGTAGGGGCCAGGGAAAGATAGCAGAGGGCTCCAAGTGCAGAGAGATGGAGGGTTAAAGAGTCTAGGTTTGGGCAGAATGCTGGGAGTCCTGAGGGACCAAGGTCATTGCAGAAGTGAGGAAGTTGGAGGGCAGGGCCTAAGGGCCTTGAGTCAGAGTAGACATGGGAGGGGCTCATCCTTACCTTGCCAATGAGGACGGGCTCTGGACCGGCATACTCCTCAATGACAAAGAACTGGTTCCAGACCCAGCTCCTTCGGGTCCGCAGCAGTGCAGGCCCTGGGTGTCCCCGGGACCCTGCCCAGGCCCGGACAGGGGCCGCCAGACGCCCCATGCAGCCCCAGCCACCCAGCCAGGCCAGCAGGAGCCTCACCAGGCCCCACATGTTTGGGTTTCAGCCAGGGCTCTGTTCACTGGCCCTGGGTGCTGAGGCTGGGCTGGGCCAGGTGGCCCATGAGCTGGCTTGGGGCGGAGGGGCAGATGCGTTGGGGCTACCCCATGGATCCACACCTGCAGGACAGGTAGCTGCTCAGGGTCAAGGAAACCCTTAATCGTACTCCCCCCAAAATCAGATGCTGAGGACCAGGCCTCCAAGGAACCAGATACCCCACTTCCCAGAACTCAGACTGAGACACACAGCAGACAGTCTGATCCTACCCTCCACCCAGGCTCTGCCTATATTCACCTCCAGCCCTCCACGCTGATCAATCTCTAGTCAGTCAACTCTGAGTAGAGAAGCTGATGAGGAAAGCAGGAGAGGGGATGCTGGGAGGGCTTGGGATCCCAAATCTGACCCCTGTCCCCCAAATTGGGCATGTAGCCAGAGGACCGGAGGAGGTGGGGCTACCATTAAGGGGTTGGGACTCATGAAGGTGTGGTCTGAAGGTGTCCAGGGTCGGGCTAAGAGCTCACCAGGAGTGCAGCCTAACACAGGGTTGAGAGCCTGTGAAAGTCCCTCCCTCCCAAGGGGAGCCCCACCTCTCCAGACCCTGCCCCCAGCCCACACTGCCAGCTGCAGTCCTTGAGGGACGACTGGGCTCATGAGAGAGAGTGGGAACCCAGAGCCGGAGGAAGAGGGGACAGGGTGGGGGGTAGGGTGAGGTGACTGGGCTGAGGCTGACCCAGAAGCCAGAGACACAGCAGGACTGAGGGCTAGACCAAGACTCAGGGACTGTCCGGCAGAGAGAAATGGCTGGGTGAGAGAAAAATGACAGAGATCAGGGAGGCAGCCTGGGTATCTGAAAGGCTGAGAGGAGTCATAGGTACTAGGCTTGGGACTAGGTCACCCAGGGCCGAGGGGCTTTCAGCATGTGCTGTGGGCAGGCAGGGGCAGCCCTCAGCTGCTGGGGGGTGTCAGACCAGGCCTTGGGAACTTCATCCTGGGAGAGAGAGCAGCCGGGAGCGGTGGAAGTAGGGAGGGGCTGCGGGAAGCGAGCTGGAGAGAGGACCCTTCTCACTGCTCTCCTCCCTCTCCTCCTGGGGGGGGGGGACCCCTCTGGTAGCTGTGGCCCCTCCTCCCCCAGAGCAGACGCACACCTGACAGTCCGTTAGCTCCCGAGGGAAGAGGAAAGCGGAGGGAAGCTGGGGACCAGAGAGGGAGGCGGGACGAGGAGGAGAGAAGGAAGGGGGCAGAGGAGTGGGAAACAGGATAGCGGGCAGGGAAGAGGAGAGGAGAGGGAGGGAACGGGGAAGGAAAGGAGAGCGGGAGAGGGAAAAGGAAGGAGAGGGAAGGGGGGAAAGGCAGAGAACGAAAAAGGCAAAGAGGGAAAGGACAGCGCGAGAGGGAGAGAGGGGCTGGGGAGACGGAAAAGAGCCAGGAAAGGCAAGCAGAGAGCGAGCAGGAAGGGTGAGGAGAAATCGAGAGGAAGAAGAGGCGAGGTGCGAGGGAAGAAGGGAGCGCGCAGAGCGCGGGAGAAGGAGCCGGCAGCGAGCTCCCAGCCCGGAGCGCACCCCTCTGAAGGAGCCCGCAGGCTGCCGG
>NW_007253869.1:794987-809902 GCF_000164805.1 Carlito syrichta | reverse complement strand
CGGCGGGAGGGCGGAGGTGGGGACTGAAGCCTTTCACAGGGGCCAGTGGAGCGAGGAGGTGCTGCCCCCTGGTGGCAGCTGCGGGGAGCACCTGCAAGGTGGCGAGCGGGTGGCCGGTGCCTAATCCAATCGTGTCCAGGACTGGGAACCCGGACGCGCGCCCTCCTGGGGTGCCTCCACGAAAAAGGGCCGCCCCACTTCCCAAGGGGCTCCTCCTCTCTATCCTCGCGTGAAACAGCACAGCTTTGGGGTGGTTGGAGCCAAGACGCGATGGGAGATGGGGCCTAAATGAGTGCACGGACCCTAAGCATTGCTTGCTCGGGGCCAGACTTCCTTTTCAGTGTGGCTTCTCACCCAGGCCCTGCCCAACGAAAGCCACTCACACAGTTTAAAACTAAGTCAGATTTTTATTTTTTTCCATAGACCACATCATTTAATAATAAAAAAAATAAAAATAAAAATTGAACAAAAGGAAAAGGTGGATATAAAGTGGAACCGGTGGGCTTGGTGGGCTAGAGGCAAGGGCTGCAGGACAGAAGAGATTGGGAACTGCAGGGGCCCCGGGACTCAGGAGGAGACGCTGATTCAGCTCATAGGTGACCTAGTCCTGGCCCCGGCTGTTCCCAAGAGGAGGCTGTGAGTACCCAGGGAGGTGGTGAGCAGGATGGAGGAAAAATTAAAGAGGTTAGGGGCACCTGGTTGTTCCCCACCTCTGGCCAACCCCCTCCCTCCCTAACCTAGCTCTTGCCTCTCACAGACTTAATGGGAAATGAGAGGGAGGAGAGGGCCAAGTCCTCCAAGAGATAGGTTAAGGGGGGTGTGGGGGATAAGAATGGCCACTGTTCCATTTGGTATATGGGGACAGGTGGTTTGAAAGACTCTTGGTTCCAGGGTGGTGGAGATTGTACCCATCCCTCTGTGGCCTGTAACCCCCTGGGGCAGAGTGGCTGGTACTTGCAGCTTCAGCTAGCGGCGCCCACCCCGGTCCCGCACAGGTGTGCTCCGACTCCGGCTTCTGCTGTGGCGCTTGGTGTCTCTGCGATCCCTTTCCCTGCCTCGTTCCCGGTCCCTTTCCCTATCTCGATCTCGGTCCCCTCTGTCACGCTCCCTTTCCCTCTCTCTCTCCCTGTCCCTCTCGCGACTGTGCTCCCGTCGTTTCTCTCGCTCCAGCTGTCGGTTCCGTTCCCGCTCAGCTTCTTTCTCCCGCTCCTTCTGCTCTTCCTCCTCTTGTTCCTTTCGCCGCTTCTCTCGCTCCTTGGCCCGCTCAGCCCGTTCCGCCTCCTTCTGAACAATCTGCAGCCAGGCAGGAAAGGCAGAGAGTAGACACCTCAGCCCTGTTGCCATCAGTCCTTCTGTGCCTCATAGCTCAGGGTCAGTCAGCTTTGCTGTTTAGCAGGAAGGGGCCTCGGGCTCAGCAATCACATCTGTCTTTCTCAGACCACCTCTCTCCTCTGAGTTTTCAACTTTAAGACATGCGGCAGATACTGGCACCCTCCATAGCTATCATTACCCTAGATGTGAACCAACTCTTTTCTCTTTGGTTGAGCAGTATAAGCCTAAAATTCCCCAAAGGCCCATTACTAAGAAAAAGCAAAAGCTCTTGATGTTAAAAAGCAGAGATGTGGATGACTTTATAAAAACACAGTTTAAAACAGTTTCTTGGCCTGGTGTGGTGTAATCCCAGCACTTTGGGAGGCAGAGGTGAGAGGATTGCCTGAGCCCATGGGTTCCAGACCAGTTTGGACAACTCAACAAGACCTCGTCTCTACAATAAACCCCAAAATAGGCTGGGTGTGGTGGTGCACGTCTGTGGTTCCAGCTACTTGGAAGGCTGAGGTGGAAGGATCACCTGAGTCCAGCAGGTGGAGGCTGCGGTGGTCATGAGCATGCCACTGCATTCCAGCCTGGGTGACAGAGTGAGACTCCAACTCAAATAAAGAAACAAAACAAAAATAGTTATCTCAACTAACTAAAATCAAGATTCAAGCAATCTGATTGGCATTGCCAGCTTCCCAGACACCCACAAACCCCAGTTCCTGTCTGTATGTCCATCTTCACCCTCTTGGGCTTGGCTTCTCCATGGCATATTAATCAACTGAAAACTGCCTTCTTCTGTGGTGCTGTCTTTCCTTATCACCCTAAGACAATAAATACCTGGCTCTACTCACTCTCGCAGTCTTATGAATGCTCCCTCACGCTGACCTCAGTGCAACCCTAAGCAGGATACCAAGGAGAGCACTCACCTGGCTGTCAGTCAGCGGGAGCCAGTAGATACAGGGAGCCGCCTTGGTCTTTCGGAAAAGGTCATCCAGCAGCTTGGCAGGTGGTTCCTCCTGGGCTTTCTCTGAGATGGAAGAAAGTGAATCAGATTTGATGCATATGTTCCATCCCACTTGGGTTCCTTTCCCACCTACTAGTGGGTATGCGTGTCCCATAGCTAAGTACCTTTTTTCTCACTCTTCTTTTCTTTAGACTTCGCACGTTCCTTGCGGCGGCGGTCACGAGACCGGGATCGGGACCGGGGCCCTTCTCGAACTTTGTCCCGATCCCATTCACGCTCTGATCGAGTTCGCTCCCGCCGCTCCATTTCCCGTTCCCGCTCTGCCCACTGTTCCCGCACTGCCCGCTCCTGCTCCCGCTGCTCTGCCCGGGGGTGCTGTGGTGGCTGGACCGGAGGTGGGGGTGGGGGGTGCAGGGGCCGTGGTATCCCCTGCTCCTCTGTCTTGGTTTCAGAGGGACGGTCCACCAAGAGGCCCCGGTGATAATCCAGCTGCGGGCAAAGGAGGAACAAGTGCAGTCAGGATGGAGATATCACTCCCACTGAAGGAGCCTAGGTACCAGGACAGACACTTTGAAGCATCATGGTTCAGCTAAAGGAACCAAAGGAGGGGCATGCGGGGGAGGCAGAAGAGGGAAGAACAGAATCTCTTTGGCCAGGATGTCAGCTGGAAGCTAGCAGGTAATGGCCTTCCTTGCCCCTCACCTCCTTTCTCTCCCTAGGTTTCTTACCTCATCTTGTTCAGCATAGTCAGCACAAAGGAATTTGGGATTGGACTGGGGCCATTTGACCCCATGCAGAGCTGTACGGGTGGCAACGGCTTCCTCTACTGTCGAGTACTGGGAGAGTAAGGAAGAAGGCAGAGGGTCACAGTGTGCCTGCAACCTTTCCCACTCACAGCAACATACTTAAAGCGCCCACATTGGTCACAAAAGGAAATATATGCCACGACCTAAAGTATCAGCTTCTTCCCCTCACCGTCACAAAGCAATGAGACTTGATCTTGTCAATCCAGAAGGCCTCTTCTACCAAGGTTCCCGTCCGCCCCAACAACTCCTTCAATTGGCCTAAAGTGAAGGGACGAACCTGCCAATGCAAATGGACTTTCAGGGTCTTGAAGAAAGAAAGAACACTCATATTTCCAGTCTTAAGCTTTCCAAAGCTGTTATCACATAAGCAGTTTCAAGGTCTGGGTGAGGGCAGAGAAGTTAGGGACCCAGTAGCAAGAATGTGAAAAGAGTGGTAGCACCGATTGAGACATTATGTATGAAACCCTCTGCAAGTCCTCAAAACAACCCTGCAAGGTGAGAGTCCCCCCCCGCCCCATTTTTTGGATGAGGAAATAGGTTAACTCACTCAAGGTCAGATCTGAGTTGAACCTAGGAAGCATAAGTCCAAAGCTCAAGTTTGTAACCACTAAAACAAATCTGAAATGTGAGAAACAATGGCTTACCAAATTGGAGATATGGACAATGTTGCTGATCTTGCCCCGGGGTGGGGAGGGCACCTGGGCAGTTCGGACTGGGTCATCAATTGTAATGGATACTCCAGACTTCTGCTGGCTAATGGAACGTCGAGTTAAGGTGTCTCCTAAAGTCACTATCAAAGAGAACACAAGAACAGCTTTTGGTAGGAAAGCAATGCTGACTCTTACACCTTCAAGATGACTTGTACAGTCCCCTTTCTTTCATTCTCTACCAAGAAGCCACTCTTCCTTCTAAATGTGCTGAGCACCTATAATGTATACGGTTCTGTGCTAGGCTAACCTCCTAATTGAGGAGATTCGAAGATTAAACAAAGCCAGACAACAGGGCGTGGTGACCAGAGTCAAGCCCAGCCTCCAAGTAGCTTAATTAATATCTAGGAGGAATAGATGAGAGATAAAAAAAAAAAAATTACTGAAAGGAAGAAAACATTAAACGCCTTTAAAAGTCTAAATGAAGTGCACCGGGAATTCAGGCAGCTGCATTCCATTTCTTTCACAATGTGCCACCCACCTTTCTTTACTTCATGCTCCACAGGTGGGGGCAAGGCCACCTCTACTGACACCTGGGGAGGTACAGGAGGTTCGGCTTCAGGCTCCTTCTCTTCTTCCTCTTCTTCCCTCTGCCCATTCTCTTGGCCCTCTGCAGGTACGACCTATAAAGGTAGCAGAAAATGGAGGGGTTCTGCTAAACACCCAACTGGCATATTCCTCTCAGCTTTTGGTTTCCTGGGAGAGAGTAGTAGAATCAACCTAGCACATTTCCTCCAATAGGGGGAGATTTCATAACACAGTGTTCAGTTCACCCCCACCAGATCCTGGGGATTGTCAGCCTCAACTTTGCCTTCAGCAAAACTAAGGCAGAAGTTGTACATTTTTGCTGAACAGGGCAAGATAGTACCTTAGACTGTGCAATTCATAGCTGTTGCAACCACTCAACTCTAGTGCTACAGTGCCCAAGTAGCCATAGACAAAAGCAAATTGAATTGTTGTGGTTGTGTAAAACTTTTTTTTTTGAGTTGGAGCCTCATGTTGCCCAGGCTGGAGTGCACATTCATGGCCACCCCAGCGCTGATCTGCTGGGCTATGGTGGTTCTTCCACTTCAGCTTTCCAAAAGTAGCTGGAACTACAGGCACACGCCACCATGCTCGGCTAATGTTTTGACTTAAAAAGTAGCTGGAAATATAGGCACATGCTACCATGCCTGGCTAGTTTTTTAAAATTTTTTTATTTTTTTGAGTTGGAGTCTCACTCTGTTGCCCAGGTTGGAGTGCAGTGGCATGCTCTCAGGGGATCCTTCCACCTCAGCCTTCCAAAAGTAGCTGGAACTACAGACACATGCCACCATGCCCGGCTAATGTTTTGACTTATTGTAGAGATGAGGTCTCACCAAGTTGCCCAGGCTGGTCTCAAACCTGTGAGCTCAGGCAATCCTCTCACCTCAGGTCTCCCAAAGTGCTGGGATTATAGGTGAGCCACTGTGCCTGGCTTTTTAAAAAATTTATTGTAGAGACGAGGTCTTGCCAAGTTGCCCGGGCTGGTCTTGAACCTGTGGGCTCAGGCAATCCACTTGCCTTGGCCTCCCAAAGTGCTGGGATTACAGGTTGAGTCACTGAGACTGTCCATTTTTTGTTTTTTTTTTGAGTCGGAGTCTCACTCTGTTGCCCAGGCTGGAGTGCAGTGGAACGCTCACGGCCACCCCAGCGCTGACCTGCTGGGTTCAGGCAATCCTTCTACCTCAGCCTTCCAAGTAGCTGGAACTACAGATACGTGCTACCACGCCTGGCTTATTTTTTTTTTATTTATTGTAGATACAAGGTCTCACCAAGTTGACCAGGCTGATCTTGAACCCCTGGGCTCAGGCAATCCTCTCACCTTGGCCTCCCAAAGTGCTGGGATTATAGGCTTGAGTCACCGTGCCTGGTCAATAAAACTTTATAACAGGCAGCAACCTGGATTTGGCAGTCTGAGTCCTGAAAGTGTCATTAACCCAGCCTGCTGCACAGACGAGAAAGTTCCCTAGAACTTCACCATAGCTTCTTGGTTGCCTGCTCTGCATCCACTCCCTGCCTCCCCTGACAATGGGGTGCAGGAGCCTTACCTGAGTGACTGTCCGGCATATTTTCAGCCCCTTGTCATGGGTCCCATCGTCGCCATTACGTTCCGTCTCATCCTCAGAGATGCGGGAGTCATCGGCATGAAGATCCACAACAGCCTCCTGCCCCACCAGGGGTTTGATGTCGGGGATGAGGCTCTGGGACACAGATACCCCCCACCCCGTTACACTGGGCCCAGGTCTACTCCCACCTTAAGGTATTTCATCCTCCCTTCCCAGGCTCCTCCCACCTCACCTTGAGTGATTCAGTGGTGATACTGATGGAAGGTTTCTTCTGCGTAGTGGCTGTGCTGGCTCCCCAACGTCGTTTGCGACCAGGCTGGCCCCCCTCTGTGTCACTGTTTCCAGCTGGCACCCCCTTGGTAGCTGCTGTCCCCAAGAAATAGGACCCTACCCCACAATATCAAAATAAAAAATATGGATTTAAAAAAAAAAAAAAAAATAGGACCCAACAGTTAGCTGGTCTTAGGACCTCTGCTGGTTCACACCGTAATACCCACAGGTTTCCTTTGGCTGGAGTTTTGGTAAAAGGTTAACTTAAGGAAGTCATATTGGGGGACTGGGGAAAGCATGGGCCTCAGAGTAAAACAAAAAAGGGCTGGAGTTCCTTCTTGACGGATGGAAGCTACTGTCCTCGAAAAGCAACAAGGAGGGGTAGCTAGTTTGGTGAGCAGTTTAAACTTTTAGCAGTAGGTAATAATATCTGAAGTAGTGGTGAAGAAAAATCTAGGACGTGGGAATGCAGAAGAAATAAGAAGACTACGTGACACTAAAATCTAAGTATAATTAATCATGTGATCTGGTCATCCTTTAAGTTAGTCTTCATACTACAGATTGCATTTAGGTTATAAACATCTATTATACTTTTGTAATTTAGAGTTCTCATTGGGAAATGATAAAAATGTTATTGCTTGAGGTATGGGGCACTTTGATTTTCTCAGATGCTGCTCTCTTAGAGTAAGAGAATAGGCCAAGCTTGGTGGCTCAGCCTGTAATCCCACACTTTGGGAGGCTGAGGTGAGTAGATTGCCTGAGCCCGCAGGTTCGAGACCCGCCAGGGCAACTTGGTGCGACCTCATCTCTACATCAAAAAATTAGCCGGGCGTGGTAGCGCGTGCCTGTAGTTCCAGCTACTTGGAAGGTTGAGGCAGAAGGATCGCCGGAGCCCAGCAGGTTGAGGCTGCGGTGGCTGGGAGCGTGCCACTGCACTCTAGTCTGGGAGACGGAGTGAGACTCCAACTCAAAAAAAAAAAAAGTATAAGAGAATATATTTATAGAATAAAGTATAAATTGGTTAGCATTACACAGCAGTCCCTGAAACTCACTCCTAAGTGTTCAGATATCTGAAAGAATTAATGCCTCTAAGACTAAATGGGAAATGGCCTGAGAGACCCCTCATCGTGTATTTCATTAAAATATGACAGGGAATGACTTTCAAAATGTAACCCGATATAGAAGAAGCAGATTTGCTAGGTAGAGGGGGCAACCCAGGAATGTCATTGAGAATGGGAATCTGTTTTTCAATGGATGCTGATTTTTATGGTATTATTGACCTTTATCAGGGATTTGGGGCTAGACTTACAGACAACGGAGATCTTCCTCTTGAATGATTTGGGCAGCGAGCTCTGTATAGAGAAGAAAAGGGGAAAAAAGAGAAAGAGAGACACCCCACAGAGAGGGGGGAAGGAGGTTAGATGGGGCAGTCTTAGCATAGGTTCCAAAGACAGAAAGAGAAAGACAGACAGACAGAGAGAGAGAGACATAGAGACGGACAGAGACCAAAACAGAAGCGGCAAACGGCAAAAACGAAGCAGAATAAATGCAAGTTAGAGAAAAAAAATAAAACTAAACACCACAGCAGGGAAAAGTCATCTAGTTTATACCACACTTGTGTATTAGCTTAACCAGAAATAAGCTGGAAGAGGAATTCAGTAGCCTCTCAACCCTTTAAAGATATTGGTGATGTCCTCCTCCACTATCTCTACAGGTCAAGAGGACATCAAGCCCAACAAGCTGTGTCCAGACAGAGGTCATCTAGTCCTCCCAGGTCCTTCCTTGCTAACTCAAGAAAAACATGAGGAAACAAGGAACATCTCTGTCTTTGGACAGCAACTTCACCAAGGCAACCTTCCTCTCCTCAATGCCCAGTTTGAAGTCCACCAACAATGGCTATGAGGTGCTTGGACAGCAGACTGTCATGTCACGATTGCCCAATCCCCATCAACTGTGGAATAGGGTAAGGCAGCCACAGACTCACTGGAGAGGAGGCTCCTAAGCCGCTTGCCAGCAGAAGCATAAAAAGGTGTCTTTGATAAAGGAAGGTTTTTATAAAGAGCAGACTGTTCCCAGGGAGATTCTTAGATTTTCCAACTACTGTAGGTAACTTCAACAGAGCAATGCTGTTCCCTCGCCAACCAGGGCTCAAGCCTTAGGGGCTCTGCCAAGGACCTGCAAGTTTTTGCTCCAAACATTCAGTGGGAAAAAGTCTATGGAACGAGTCAAAAAAGGGAGAGAGAGAAAAAGGGAATAGTACATTTTTAGATATAGGTGCTTATTTCTGGAAAAACTAAGACCACTATACCACCCTTCTAAAGGTAGGGCAGAACCCTCTTGATGAAATCTCTTTTCCCCACCCACCCTCCAGCCCCATTTGTGTCGTCTAACCAAGTCTCCTTGGTCTCTGTTAAAGGCCAGCCTGACTCCTAGGCGGGCCGCTCTCGATGGGTAAGTTAGTGAAAAAAACAACAAAAAAAAAGGTTTTAATTAAAACAGGAAAAACATGAACCAAATAAATAAATAAATCCAATAAAGAAATCAGAAAAATAAAGATAAAGGAAAAAAATAAAATAAAAGATTAAAAAAAGAAGAAAATAAAGAAGAAAATAAACTAGGAATATGACAAATGTTCCAGGTACCATCTCACACCTGGGATCTTCAGTTCAGCCAATCGCACCTCACTGTGTACTGTATCTAGTCAACCGCCGGTCCAATCAGAATGAGCCCTCCCTGCTAGGCGCTGTGCAATTGGTGGGGGGTTGGGTTGGCAAAAAAGGTGGGCGCACGGCGTGGTAGTCAGCACGGCACTGCCAGAGTCCTCCCAGGGGCGCAGGGGGGGCGGGAGGGAAACGTGTGGGGGAACGCTGCCCAGTTTCCATGATGTCAAGACAGTTCACTGGCGGTGGCCAGGCTCAGCGAGGGGTAGAGGGGGGGAAAAGGGGCAGAGACATCAGTCCTGGCCCTGTAGGGACATCATCTTGCAGTCCCTGATGAGATGGGCTGTAAGTCGCAGGAATGGTCCTTGCCTTTTATCGTGAGTGGCAGGCAGGACCCTATGTCCACCAGCGGCAAGCTGCAGCAATACCACCGACACTTGGAATCCAGGTGATGACTCCAGAGTCCCTTTCTCCTCGCCTGCAACTGGGGAGGGGTCCTCTCACCAAGTGGGGTCATGGAGTCTCTGATGACAGTAGCCTGGGGGTAGTAGGTGAATATCCCCAGGACGGCACACATTCAGCAGCAAGGTCAGAATACTTTTCTTCTGAGAGTTGTGGGTGGCATCTTCTCAGGGACTCCAGCTGAGACAGTGGTTCCAGTCGGGTGGATGAATGAGTCCCTGTCTCCAGGGCTGGAGGAAAAGTTGGAGCAACCAACGTGCTGTCCTTCACCATGGACAACAGGGACCAAAGGAAAGTCCATCTGATGAGCAAGTGGTGATACATGTGCTGGGCTGTCCTCAGCATTAAATCTCTGGGGCTCAGACCCTAGATTCCTCTGCAGGATTCCTAGTTGTCACAGCTTAAGCAGAGGCCCCACTCAGTGTTTTACAGCATGGCACTGTGATCACAAACTTTAGGAGGTCTTGGTGCCCTGGATGGGGATCCCAACAGTCTGTAGCATACAAGGCAACCCACAGTCCTCGAAAACGCAAGGGCATGTGGGCAGGCGCCTCAGCATTGGCACAAGCTCTTCTTGGGGTGTCCCAAGTAGGGAGATGATGCAAGTCCACCCCTTTCCAAATGGTTTTTGCTTTCTCAATGCAAGTCTCTCCAGAACAGTGTTCTTCTTGGCCCCCTGATGCAAGCAAGACAAGGAGGCAAAAGGGGGCCCATCACAGGAGCCCATATGCATGCCCCCCTCTGGCCAAGACACCTGGATAGCAGACTTGGCTCTGATTGGGCAGCTCAGTAGCAGCGGGTGGGTCCAGAGGAAGAGGCGGCATCAGCGATTGGCCAGTTGGGCAGGGTTATATTTTACGGGCGGATTACCGTACATGAGGTACTTGGACAAAGTTTTACGGGGAAGAAGGACCTTGTAATAAATAATATTCTGCACATCAAATCACTTTCACCGGCCCCCTCCCCCGCAACACACACCAGAGAAAGGCTACACACACAACAGTCCCTCCCACCCTGTCACCCCACTCCCAAGCCCAGCTAATTCTTTCTCTATTACTTTAAGAGCCAAGAAGACTTCGCTGGCACCAATAGGGGAAGCCCCCCGAATTGGGTGCAGGACACAAGGTAACATATATGCCAAAAAAGGAGGCAGAGGTTCACAGATAATAAGGAAGGGGCCTTCTGGATCACAAGTGCTAATTCTAAGTAGCTACATCTCTGCAATGAGACCACTTGGGGGCAGATGAGGAACAAAAATTCCTCAGCATGGCTGGTCTGGTGGAACCATCAAAGCCCACTAGATGGCGTTAGGCTCCACTAGGCTTTTAAAAAGGAGGGAAAGCTAAAGGAGTTACCAACGGGAGAGATAGCAGGTAAAGCTGTCTGGGACTTAGATAAAGGGCCATTATCAAACTTTTCAGTTAGTTACAAACTTCTAGAGGTCTGGACTGCAATACTTCCACAACAAGGAAAGGAGAACGAAGAGCCCTGTCCCCATCACAAGGGGTCTCCCTTGCTAAACCAGCGAATTCTCCCTTGGCCCTATCCTGACCCCCTAACCTTAGCCCTTCTCTTTACATTATCCCACTGTTTAAGGGATCACCAGAGTGGTCCACTCTTTCCCCTAGGTCCACTCCTGCCCACCCCAACAGGTGGCTTGGATATTTACCTCTTTCTTCTCCTCATCTTCAGCACTGCCCTCAGGGCGGTCATCATTGCTGACTTGGTCTGCAATAGGCATGGGAGGATCTGGAACATCATTTTCAGGTCTGGTTTCACTTGTGTCCATGGTCACTTCCTCCTTCTCCTCACTGACAGGATGGGGAGAGGTTGACAGGGAAGGGCAGGAAAGAACCAAGGGGAAGAGAGAGCAAGGTGTTAGTTTTGGGGTCAGAAAACCCTCATGCCTCATCACTTGGTTGGGATCAGGAGAGTTGCTTTTTAGATCAAGGCTAGAGACCCCGCCCCAATGAGAGAAGTGGGAAACCATTTTCCTTAGGGAAAGAGCATGGATCACAGCAACCACATCCACCCACTACCCAGATGGGATAAGCTGTTATGTGTGGGGTAAGGACTCCTCAACTATTCTTGAGTAGTAACTCACCAGAGCTCTCTTACATGAAAGGAGAAAACACTCTCCTCAGCAAACAGTCCCTCATAAGTTACTGTGATTTGCCTAGAACCCTGTGACTTCTCTATACCCTGGTCAGAGGCACCTTTATGTAGCAAGATACCATGAGAAACTAAGGGAAGCCTGATTCCTTAAGAAGACAAGAAAGAATGGCCATGGCTGTGGCAAATGATCCCAACCTGTGTTAAATCAACTGCTTAATAAGTAAAGGCCTGCTGACCTACAGGATCTGGAGGTACCAGGAATGGAGGAAATGGTGAGGGTGAGGGCTGCAGGGAGAATGTAGGGCTGGTGGAGGTTCAAGCTTCAACAAGGACCTTCTCTCATCCCAAGGGAAAAACTAAAACTGCTGAAGAGTACGAAAGCTCGGAGAAGAAAAGGGCCACTTTTACCTGCTCAGAGGTGCAGAAACTGTTCTTACATTCGGCTTTCACCCAGTTTCTCCCACTCCCTCATTTCAACTTCCAAGAGATAAAGAGAGCAGGCCTCCCATCAGGACACACCCTCCCCCACAACAGGCAGCTCGCCCCGCAAACACTGAGCCCACTCCCGCACTCTTAATCTCACAAGTTAGCTTCTATTTCAGGCAAAGAATTCCAGAGATTCACTTTAGATAAACTATCTCCCACCTTCGTTTTGTCTTCATCCCTAACTTCTACCTTGAATCTCACCCCCTCTGCCACCCAAATAGTGGACAAAAAACAAAAAACAAAAAATCAAAAACAAATCAAGATGACCAGAGGCCTAAGTCTCAGAAGGGGGGAAACCAAGCCTCCCCAGGCCGATAACCATCACCAGAAAAGTCAGCATTCCCAACAGGCTGACTGACACTCAGAGGTCAGAAGAACCTCCCCAGAGCAGTCAGGGAGGGATGCACGGTTTAGGGGGAGGGGAAATCGGAACTATGCCCCCAGCTCACAAGCCCCCACAGAAATATGAGATTGAGTTGCTTAAATCTAAAGAAAGGGCTTACCAAAAATATACCTATTTCCCACACAGAGAGGGCAAGTGGGGCCAATTAGAAACCGGGCAGGAAGGACAAAGGGGGAAAGCAGAATGACTGAAAACAAACCAAAACGAAAGGCGGAATGAAGGCCAGAGGAAAGAGAAGGAAGATGAAGGGAGCAAGAGCGGAGGGGAAAAGGAATACATGGAAATGTGAAGCTCTCACCCTTCTTTGCTTTCTGATAACATGATTTTTTTTCTCCCCCTGGAAGTGCTGTTTATCCCTTTCTGGAATGGAAGAAATAACAAAAACCAAACAAAAAAAATCCTAAAAAATTAAAAAAAAAAACACCTTCCTTGTCCCAAGATCCCACCACCTCCTCCCCGGCCACCCGATCCAGAGAGAGAAAATCGAGATGCAGCAACTGGGGATCCAAAAAATGGTAAATGGAAGGGGAGGTGGTGGTGGTGCGGGGAGGCTAAATAGATCTGGCTTTTAAGAGATAAGCGTTAAGTCCTCACGGCAAACCCCGAGTTCGGCTGGATTGGTCTCTCTGGAGAAGGAGGAGGAAGAGGGCCAGGCTGCTGGTAGTGGCTGGCTCTATTGTATTGGCGGAGCGGCAGCGATCAGCCGGAGACATGCAGGGGAGCCATCTTGCCACTTACCCAGCAGCCCGTGTGTGCGGATGGGGGAGGGCCCTGCTGCAGCAGGGGAGGGGAAAGAAAAGAGGGAGGGAGCTGAGTGAGCAAGGTTCTTATCCTCTGGCAGGCCACAGGGAGCTGACTGCCGGCTCCAGAGGCCTGGCCTTCTTTTCTCAGGTTACAACAGCAATGGAGGCCTAACCCCACAGGGCAAGGGTGCTCCCTCCAGGTCTTCCCAGGGGGTGGGGGTGGAGGATGGGGAGAGGGGAGAGGGGAGAGGAGAGAGGACACACAAAGTTGCAGCTGCTTAATTGGAAGATTCCAGAGAATAGAAAAGGTAAGCAAGCAGCAGAGCTTGGAGTGAAAAAGGATTATTATAGAAGAAAGACAAAGCCAAAGTCGAAAAATCATTAAAGAAATAATCAAAGTCCCCATTCCTCCCGCAGAAAGGAGGGGCATGAACAATTTTTTTTGTGCCTACCACTCTCTACCCAGGAAGCCAGTTATGAAACACTGAAACCAGATCAGATAGTCAGATGCTGCAGGTAGGGTGGCAGGATGGTAACTGTCACTATCCAATCACTATAGTAACCAGCTGTTCACTCCAGCAACGACCATGTTTTACTACTCCAACCCCCACTTTCCCCAGTGATGGAGGGAAGTGGGTAAGCAGAGTTTTTCTGAATTACCAATAGAAGGAGGGTGGGTGGGTTTCTCTGAAGAGATGACAGACAACTTTGTTTCATAGAGTCTTTAATAAGGTCACCCTGCCTCAGGGTCCACTGGAGTCAGAAAGGAAAAGGATAAACAGGGTAAGAAGACCTTGGGTAGCTGAAGCTCTAAGGCCGCTTGGAGCAAAGGCTCCAAGGCGAAGGCTCTGAAGTAGATAAGACAGTGAAGTGAGAGAGTTGTTAATAGGGTGGGGACGATCAGCAGGACAGAAAGTGACTGAGAACTAAGCAGAAAATATTATGGGCATCTTCACCAGACCAAATGTGAAGTAGGAAACAGAACCTAATGATTCAAAAAAGTGCTCAGTAGGCAGACAATATGCTTATTTGTTGACTGCAAAGGTGCTCCTTTTGTATCCTAGTAGCAGTAGAGGTGTTTAACATTGAGACGAGCTTCTGAGAACCTAACCAAAGCTCAGTATATCTCATGTGTAACACTTGAGCTTTTAGCCAGGAATGAAATTTTCTCCCTGCTTCAAATGTTAAACTTACATGCCAACTGCATGTTAAAGTGCCCATGTTTATACATTACTCGAAATATCCTCTTTCACACAGTGGTCCCTGTCTGCTCAGAATAAGAGTGAGGATTCTGGAGCCAGACAGGCTAGGGCCTAAACTTGGCCCTGGCCCCACCCCCTCTTACAAACTGTGTGATACTAGGCAAATTCTTGATCCTCTCAGTGTAACTGTTTCTTTTTTTTTTTTTGAGTTGGAGTCTCACTCTGTCACCCAGACTGAAGTGCAGTGGCCACTCCCAGCCACTGCAGCCTCGACCTGCTGGGCTCCAGCGATCCTTCCGCCTCAGCCTTCCAAGTAGCTGGAACTATAGGCGCGCGCTACCACACCCGACTAATTTTTTGATTTATTGTAGAGATGAGGTCTCGCCAAGTTGCCCAGGCGGGTCTCGAACCCGCGGGTTCAGGCAATCCACTCACCTTAGCCTCCCAAAGTACGGGCGTACAGGCTGAGCCACCGAGTCCGGCTATGTTTCTTAATCTATAAACTGAATATAAAACAATACCAATCTCATTGACCAGTGTAATAAATGTTCGCTCTTAAAAAGTCTGGTTTAAGCCAGGCTCGGTGGCTCAGCCTGTAATCCCGTGCCTTTGGTAGGCTGAGGTGAGTGGATTGCCTGAGCCCGTGGGTTCGAGACCTGCCTGGGCAACTTGGCGAGATCTCATCTCTACCTG
>NW_007253869.1:781520-794647 GCF_000164805.1 Carlito syrichta | reverse complement strand
AAAAAAAAAAAAAAAAAAAAGAGTCTGGTTTAGAGAATACCCTAAATCAAGGTAAGGATATACATAAAACACATGTACACTGAACAGGCCATTATGTGATTTAATGCCACTCCCAGGTTTTTTTTTTTTTTGAGTTTCCTCAAAGGGTAGACTGCTCATTCTCTGATGCAGCCAATTCAGTGCTGGTATGGTAGGTTTTCAGCAATGCCCTTATCACTCTGTATAATACCTGCTACCTTACTTGCTCCCCAACCTCCACCCTGCAGAATTTCTCAAAGGTAGGGACTGGTCCTGAGGCCAGGGCCTAGAACAAAGTAATGCTCCATAAGTATAAGTATTTCTGAATTAGGGTGTCACTGTGGGTACCAAGTGGATAATTATTTAATGCTTACTGACATAAAGGTTTTCTTCTTAAAAAGTTTTTTTTTTTGGATAGAATTCCCACAGAGAATGCTATCCTACAGAAACTGTTACCTTCAAACATTCTCAAATAAATGTTCCCTGTTCATCCACTGTCCTAAAATACTCTCAGCTGCTAACATGCCTTTCCAGAAACAGCTTATTTGGAGGAAGAATTAGCTGTTACTGAAAATTCTCCTGTTTTTTTTTTTTTTTTTTGAGTTGGAGTCTCACTCTGTCACCCAGACTGTAGAGCAGTGGTTGCTCCCGGCCACTGCAGCCTCCGGCAATCCTTCCGCCTCAGCCTTCTGAGTAGCTGGAATTACAGGCATGCGCTACCATGCCCAGTTGATTTTTAAAAATTTATTGTAGAGATGAGGTCTCGCCAAGTTGCCCAGGCGGGTCTCAAACCTGCGGGCTCAGACAATCCACTCATCTCAGTCTGTTTTTTAAGAATAAGAATTTTATGATGCTCTTCTTGGCCTTTTTAAGACTCAGGAGGTTTGTGCTTTCTATTTCCCCATGATCAATTCTGTGGGCCCAAGAAATCCCAAGACTTTATTTTCAGAAGATAATGAGAAATTCTTGAAATTGTCCCCAAAATGGACTACTTATAGGACCAGTCTCAAAGCCTTGTTAGCTATGTGTCAGAACCTCATACAGCTTTTCTTTAAAATCTCTTTAGGCATAAAGAATCTCCCTTCCCTCTTATTTAAGTCCTTGCACAAATGTTCCTGAAATCTTTGAAAAACTTGTGCAACTGCATGGGGAGTAAGGGGTGGGGTTATATCTATAATTAAACAGAACACAAAGCATTCGTAGTCCAGAAGAAAAGGACAGAACTACTTAGAGGCTACTTATATCAATTATAATTCATATGTGAATATGAGTTAATACAGAAAATTCATGAGGAGCTGAGGAACTGATGTGAAAATTATTATGAAATAGTGAGACTAGACACTCTCAGGAGCATCCAAGAAAACCAAGAACAGTATGATTTTAGGGATATGTTCTTAGATACCAATTTCTCAATAAGCAAACTCTATTGATAACAACACATTCTGCTTTTTTATTATGCATCATTTGGGATACTGGCATTGTAGGTCCCCTGGGGAGTATCAATTACACTGCCATACTGGCTTAAAGAATGATTACCTACCTTCTACACAGGCAAAAGGACAAATAGGGATAGTACACCAACAGCTTAAAGTTACTACTGCCGGCTAGGTTTGTGTACACAGGAAGGTTGTATTTAGAAAAATTCATGTCTGAATTAACTATAGCTGAATGATACAGGTGCCCACACAAAATCCCCCCCACCCTCATTTTTAAATGTAAAAAGAGAGTACCATTATTTTATGCTATATGAGAACATTTTTGTTACATCCATAGCAGGCAGAAGACTGGATTTTGGGGCAGGGCTCATTTGAAATAGGACTGAGGGCTCACAAATGCCTGCTCTGAGCAATGAAAAAGACACCTTACCTCATAAATTTAGAACTCCTCAGGCACAATCAGAATCAGAATGGATTTAACCAAGCACAGCAAAAAGGTTAGGCAATCTCTTCCAAGTGGTGAGGGGTCCTTGAGGTAAAGTCTAATTTTTTGAAAAAACATTTACTGCTTTTTTTTTTGAGTTGGAGTCTCACTCTGTCGCCCAGACTGGAGTGCAGTGGCCACTCCCGGCCACCTCAGCCTCGACCTGCTGGGCTCCGGCGATCCTTCCGCCTCAGCCTTCCAAGTAGCTGCAACTATAGGCGCGCTTCAATGCCCAGCTAATTTTTGATTTATTGTAGAGATGATGTCTTGCCAAGTTGCCCAGGCGGGTCTCGAACCTGCGGGCTCAGGCAATTCACTCACCTCGGCCTCCCAAAGTGCGGGATTACAGGCTGAGCCACTGAGCCCGGCTTACTGCTGTTTGGTTTTAAGTCTTGTGTCTTCTTGTTAAACCAAGGATAAACCACAATGATCTTTTCCATTTAGCACTGTTGATAACACTTTTAAAACTGGCCAGGGCTCTAGGGGCCCACCAGGCTGAACACTAATACTCTGTTTGGGTGAAAGACAGGAGTGTCATGAACCAGCTGTAGTGGGGCCTCCAGAAACGTAGGCAAATATCTTCAAGATTCATTTACCAAATCCAATGCCAGAATAGCCTATGGGCTTAGGTCTTTGGGCATGTCTTTAAGGCTGTTGAACAGACCATCTGGTAGGCAGGTAGAAGGAGAAAAGATAAGAGGGATAGGTTTTAACTATTCCTGGGTGAAGACTGCATTTCTCTTCTATAGACTGCTCAAATGGAGCTTGCCTAGGCAACAATGAACAATCTCAGTATTTGCCCAAGGTGCCACTTGCTTATCACCTTATTAGAATCAATGTGACTAGATTATCTCAGTCATAAAATGAAGATCCAAGCCACCTTTACCTAGAGGGAAAAACTCAAGACTACAAGCTTCATTTGTCCTGGACTCACAGGAAAAAGCCCAGAAATAAAGGTGCTTCAAAACAACATAAAATGCTTTTCTGTTACTAGGAGCTCATAGACCTACAGAACTTTAAGGCTAGCAAGGAGCTTTTCAGAAAATCAGTTGCTTTTCAAGGTGCATAAGAGGCAGTTCCTCAGGCCCAATTAGTAGCAGGTTGTCAATACCCACTTCAAAATTGCCATTTTACAAAGAACATGCTGTACCTCCATGGAATGGGAGGGGGGAGCAGGTATTGCATCTGGTTGAGGGATATGGAAGGGAAGATGTCACCCCATTTCCTCATCGATGGTGTAGCTGGGGAATCCTGAACACCTTCCAGAATCCGCTGTATTTTCACTTTATGGTCCTAGAAGAAAAACCCTTTTCCAAAGGATACCGTACCCATTCCAGAAGGGGGGAAAAAAATTTTCAAAGAAAGTAGAGTGAACTCAGCATCCAAATAAAAAATGTAACAGTCACAAGATGGCAGCAAAGGCAAGAATATTAGAATGAATAGTAGCAAAAGCTACACAGTAAGGAGTACAAAACTATCATTAAAGTCACAGAGAGATGAGATGTCACCTGCCCACCACCCTCCAAAACTCAGAGTTAAAAGATAGTTTGAAGCTGTCAGGAGAGTGTAAATTATTAGACTATTATAGATAGGGGAAAATCATACTAATGGTGTTGAAATGACATAAAAACAAGCATGGAGCTACATTAGGCCAAATGTCTACAGAGGACATACTCCAAAGTTCAGAATGTCTGAACTGATGTCTAAAAGCTAAGCAATCTTATTCCCATAATGCTTCATTTTTTCATTTCCCATAAGACTCTGAAGCCGGAAATTTTGGTTTAATGGCATCTTAATTTATACTTAGTTCAGAATAATGAATGACATACTTATTCAATTATACAGTTAGCCTGATATAAGAGTACTTCTCTAAAACTTAATATAAGATTTAAAAATTGACATTGATTGTATAAATGGCAAGTTTAAAGGCCTCAGGGACCCAGGAATAAACTGACTTGATAGGGACTTCAAATTTTGCTGTACTGTATACTGTAAGAACTAAGATAACCTAGGATAAGTAAGACAGCTCAATAAAATAACAGGTAGTAATCAGGGAAAATGCACAAACTGAAAAACAGCACCTCGCTGTGCCTTTCTTTCTCTTTTTTTTGAGTAGGAGTCTCACTCTGTCACCCAGGCAAGAGTGCAATGGCATGATCATGGCTACCACTGCCTTGACCTGCTGGGCTCAGGAGATCCTTCCGCATCAGCCTTCCAAGAAGCTGGAACTACAGGCACACATCATCACGCCCGGCTAATGTTTTTACTGTAGGGACAAGGTCTTGCCATGTTGACCAGCCTGGTCTTAAACTACTGGGCTCAGGCAATCCTCTTTATAGACTCGCAATATCCTTTAAGAAAATGGGTTCCTGGCCGGGCTCGGTGGCTCAGCCTGTAATCCCAGCGCTTTGGGAGGCCGAGGTGAGTGGACTGCCTGAGCCCGTGGGTTCGAGATCTGCCTGGGCAACTTGGCGAGACCTCATCTCTAAAATAAATAAAAAATTAGCTGGGCGTGGTAGCGTGCGCCTGCAGTTCCAGCTACTTGGAAGGCTAAGGCGCAAGGATCGCCAGAGCCCAGCAGGCAAGGCTGCGGTGGCCGGGAGCGGCCACTGCACTCCAGTCTGGGAGACAGAATGAGACTCCAACTCAAAAAACAACAAAAAAATAAAAATAAGAAAATGGGTTCCTGAGCGAATATGAGTTAAAGACTGAACTAAGACACCCTGAGTCAATTCCTTTATGCTGGCTTGAGTGTGGAAGCAGATGCTTCTGGTGCTTATACCTTAAAGGAAGTTGACTATTTTGCCTAGATGATCCCAAATGTGTTTTCCTTATACCCTGACCACCACTTTTCAGATTTTTTTTTTTTTGGAGTTGAAGTCTCACTCTCACTCAGACTGGAGTGCAGTGTCCACTCCCGGCCACTGCAGCCTCGACCTGTTGGGCTCTGGCGATCTTTCCGCCTCAGCCTTCCAAGTAGCTGGAACTACAGGTGCGCGATACCACGCCCGGCTAATTTCAGATTATCTTAAAAGTTCTGGTGGCAGCTCCAACACAGTAACTGAAGTAAACTTTTGTCCAAATAAAGCTCTGCTTTTATGTTTTAAAAGGAAACTAGGACTGCTTAGTCAAAGGACCCTAGGGAGCAAAGAAATACCCCACCTCATAGTTCCTTGTTGTGCCCCAGTCGAGACATATCACTTACACAGCAGGATGAATCCTTTCTGATTCTGGCAGATGAGAAGCCTGAGTCTCTGAGGTTTGGGGCTGTGTGGCAGCTGGTGGTTCTGCCTCTTCAGCTTCACACTTCTTTGGGCTTCCCTGTCAGGAGATAACAAAAACAAAAATAGCAAAGTACTTAAATCTGCTTGGTTCCTTTTCTTCAACCTGGAGCTAGAAAAAGGCAGGGCAGGGGATACACAGTACCAGCTCCACACATAGCCTTCTGTATCTGTTATTTCATTTTATAACATGGAATAGAATATGGCTTAAAAATAGGTACTTGAAGAGTTTCTACATCAGCAATCATTTTATGAGAATTCTTTTTTGAGAAAACTGAGAAAAAGCTGCTTCCTTTTGGGCAGATAAAAGGAAGAGTTCTGAGGAAGAAGTGACCCTGAGAGCCCTGGAGATGAGAACCCTGCTGCTCAGTCTCATGTAGGGCTTCCATAAACCAGGGAGTTGGAAATTAGTTAAGTAGGATTAACAAGTACCCTCAACCCTCTACATTTCCACTAAAACTTGTCCAGAATAACTTAGCTTTATAGCTAAGACAAGAGGGAAGATCTTGCTTATTCCTAAATCTCCATCTAGGGAGGGGTCACAATAGCCTACCCGCTCAGGTTGTAACCTCAGGGTCACATCCTTTTCGGCAGGCTCAGGTTGGCTCTGACGCCTCACTTGGATAGAAGATGAGGAGGTGGAAGTCCTCTCCTTTGGCTCAAGGATTTGCAGTTGTGGCACTGGGGGAGTTGCAACCTCCTGACCAGAAGAGGGATCTTTGGTTTCAGTATAGCTGGTGCTGCTGTCCCTGGAGACTCCAGGGCTTAGAGACTGAAGAAATGAAATGAAACAAATAAGGAAGATTATTATATATGGTATATATTCAGTAGATCACTGAGTTTTCCAACTTACACTGACCAAATTGAATACTTTGGATCTGTCTATGTTTATTCCTGGTTTGAGTTAGTGGTCTCCTTGACTGCTTTTTCAACAAATTATTGAGTTCCAACTAGGTGGTGGGTCCTGGGATACACACATAAAAAGGCATGCCCATACCCTTATGAAGTTTCTATCTAGTGGTGAAGATGAGTAGTAAATGAATTCAATATTCTTTGGAATCAGGACTCAGAATGAAAAAGGACCCTATTGAGGGAATTAAAATTAAAAATCAGACTCTGACATGAGGGGAAAATAATCAGTGAACTGGGGAATAAAGGAGGTTTTCCCTACTCCTATCAGAAATCATGACAGGTTCTCCTGGGGCTGAAGTACAGACAGAATATTGGTGCACCTAGCATTCTCTCACACTCACTTTTCTGCTGTTGCTGGATGCTGAGCGAGAACGAGAACGTGAACATGAACGTGATCTGGACTCTGACGCTGATCTGGAGCCTATCTTAGGTCTATCACGAGGGTTGGCATGAGTACATGTCTGGGATATTTCTCTCTGCTTGGATCTTGGAGGTGAGTGAGACTGAGAGCCTGAACTGTCAGGAGAGCGAGATCTTGATCTAGAACTGGAGGACGAAGATGAGGAGGACCGACTAGAGGATGAATCAGCTGACTGTTTCAATCTGTGGCTTGGGAGAAGGGTGTGAGCAGCCCTTCTGCCTTCCTTCTGTTCCAAAGATGGCTGTTTCAGAGATTCTTCAGTGATCCCTTTGGCTGGTGCTAACTCCTCGATTTTTAGAAGGAATGGCTCAGTAGATCTGTCTGACTCAGTTTCAAGACCCTTCTGGATTGAGTATTCAGCCAGTGTGCTTTTCTGAACTAGAGGCAGGACACTCTCCTCTGGCACTTTCTCTGCTGAAGAGTCTGCTTTAGTGTCTGCAGGACTTGACAAAGGAGATAGGCCTCCCACCAACTGGACAGTATGCTGAGATATTAATAGCTCCCTGGTCTCAGCATCTGTATTAGGAGGAGACAACTGAACGAGGACAGGGGGGGCTGGGCCTTCCACAGGCTCTATTTCTTCTTCACCGTGGAGTTGTGTATGAGGTGGTGGAGAAGATGCTTCCTTGGTAAGTAAAGGTGGAGGAGTCTCTTCCTCACTGGCAGTTTGCTCTGGTTGTAGCACAAGTGGAGCCTTCGCTAGATCTTCAGTCAATCGAGGAGGGGAAGGAGATTTTGATTTTTCCTTTAAGCCTTGTGAAGATTTTATTTCTCTTTCTTCCTCCTCAAGGAGAGAAGCTGTTTTCATCTCTTTCTCCTGCTGCTGTCTGGTCAGATGGCTTTTTCTAGCCTCTTCTTGGGATCTTGTAACTCTCCCTCCTCTCTCTAACCCCTCCTGTTCCTGGGACTGTACAGTTTTGGGTCTCTCATCCGTCACCTCCTCTGGCTTTGCTCTAGGCATCTCTTCCCCCTCTTCTTCCTCAAACTGTTTCAGGACTGGTGCTTGCCTAGATTTTTGTCCTTCACCTTCTCCTTCATCCTCATCTTCATCTTCCTCCTCTTCCTCCTCTTCCTCTTCTTCCTCCTCTGTTTTCAAATTTCGATCCGTTCGGACCCTCAGGTTTCTGGAAGGTGTTTCTTGATCCTCTTCCTCCTCAGCAGCCTGGCTACACTCAGAGAGTTTAGCTGCTCTTGCCTGAAAGAAAAAATGTACAAAGGCTCCAAATACGTCTGTGCCAAATACAATCAACAGAAGAGAAAAAGTATCTAATGAGATAGTCCTAGGAAGGAGAAATTTAATGATATACACTTTCAGCAACAGAAACAGGTATGAAAGCATTCAATCCTGACTAATGTGGACTCTTAGGAGAATCAAAATAGCATGACCAACAGGAATAAAATAATGAAGCTGCTTCTAGTTAATTTTTTTAGCTTGTAACTTTTAAAATAAAATTGTAAACTGAACATCTAGAAAATGGAGGAGGTGGGGAAAACTGACCTACTATTACTTAATATGATTGTATCTTTGTCATTTTGATATATGTCTCTCTCTCTCTCTCTCTGAGACAAAATCTCACTCTGTCACCCAGGCAGGAGTGCAGTAGCATGATTACAGCTCACCATAACCTAAAACTCCTGGGCTCAAGCTATCCTCTCGCCTCAGCCTCGATGGTAGCTGGGATTATAGGTATGTACCACCATGCCCATCTGATTTTTTTTTTTTTTTTGGTAGAGACAGGGTCTTGCTATGTTGACCATGCTGGCGAACTCCTGGACTAAACAATCCTCCTGTCTCAGCCTTCTGAGTAGCTAAGACCACAGGCCTGAGTCACCATGTTAAGCCTCATCACTTTGAATAGTCATAATTATACTACACATACTTTTGTATTCTGCTCATTCAATGTTGTATAGTGTTGTATAGCTTTGGGGTTTTAATTCAATAATTATGTCATATCTTGCATATAATGTGCTTTAAGAATACAGACCAGCCCACTAACTTTCAAATTTGTCTTTTTTTTTTTGAGTTGGGAGTCTCACTCTGTCACCCAGGCTGGGGTGCAGTAGCATACTCACTATCACCCCAGCATCAACCTGCTGGGCTCCAGTGAGCCTTCCACCTCAGCCTGCCAAGTAGCTGGAACTATAGGCGCGTGCTACCAAGCCTGGCTAATTTTTTTACTTATGTAGAGAAGAGGTCTCGCCAAGTTGCCAAGGGCTGGTCTTGAACCCGCGGACTCAGGCAATCCACTCACCTTGGCCTCCCAAAGTGGTGGGATTACAGGTTGAGCCACTGAGCCTGTCTGAAATTTAAGTTTTAAAATATATATATTTGCATTAGAGGCTGGGTGCAGTGGTTCACACCTGTAATCCTAGCACTTTAGGAGGCCAAGGAGAGAGGACTGCATGAGCCCAGGAATTTGAGACCAGCCTAGGAAACATAGCAACTTGTCTCTAAAAAAAACAAAAAAATTAGCTAGGTGTGGTGGCACACGACCATAGTCCCAGCTACTAGAAAGGCTGAGGCGGATCTGAGGCCAGAAGGTAAAGGATTTGGTGAGCTGTGAGTGTGCTTGGAGAACAGAGTGAACCTTTGACCCGCCACCATCCCCATCCAAAAAAGAATATAGACCTGTCTGCTTACTTTCAAACTTAAGTGGTTTTTTTTGAGCTGGGGTCTCAACTCTCACCCAGACTGGAGTGCAGTGGCCGCTCCCGGCCACCACAGCCTTGATCTGCTGGGCTCAGGCGATCCTTCCACTTAGCCTTCCAAGTAGATGAAACTACAGGCGTGCAAGCTACCATGCCCGGCTAATTTTTGGTTTATTGTAGAGATGAGGTCTCGCCAAGTTGCCCAGGCGGGTCTCGAACCCGTGGGCTCAGGTAATCCACTCACCTCAGCCTCCCAAAGCGCTGGGATTACAGGCTGAGCCACCGAGCCTGGCTCAAACTTAAGTTTTAAAAAATATATATTCATCTGGGCACAGTGGCTAACACCTGTAATCCTAGCACTTTGGGAGGCAGAGGCAAGAGGACTGCCTGAGCCCAGGGGTTCAAGACCAGCCTGGGGCAACTTGGCGAGATGTCACTACAGTAAATCTAAAAATTAGCTGGGCATGGTGGCGCATACCTGTAGCTTCAGCTACTTGGGAGGCAGAGGTGGAAGGATCGCCTAAGCCCAGCAGGTCGAGGCTGCAGTGGTCGTGAGCATGCCACCATACTCCAGCCTGGGCAACAGAGTGAGATTACAAATCCAAAAAATATATATACACACACACACACAGACACACGTATGTATAAAAAAAATGTATACATATATATACACACTTTAGAAATCTGAAGGCAAGAGTAGGCTTAAATAAAAATACAAAACAAGCTGGGCTCAGTGGCTCAGCGTGTAATCCCGCGCCTTTGAGAGGCTGAGGTGAGTGGATTGCCTGAGCCCGCGGGTTCGAGATCTGCCTGGGCAGTGAGACCTCATCTCTACAATAAAACAAAAAAAAAATCAGCCGGGCATGGTAGCGCATGCCTGTAATTCTGGCTACTTGGAAGGCTGAGGCGGAAGGAACACCGGAGCCCAGCAGGTCGAGGCTGTGGTGGCTGGGAGCGGCCACTGCATTCCAGTCTGGGCGACAGAGTGAGACTCTAACTCAAAAAAAATAAAAATACAAAACAACCAAAACCAAAAGATGTCACAGAGGAGAAAGGAGATGATTACAAAGAAATCTACAGAGATATATACCAACTCTAAAACAATTTGAGGAGAAAGAGAGAGGGCAGATATCCAAAGTATTACTAGAGAGGTGACAAATTCTTTAGGAAGTGTCTGAGTTACCTGTCTGACCCTGGACGATCGTCTTTCTCCTTTCCTTGGTTTCTCATCGTCAGAGTCACCTTTCTCTTCAGAAATAGAGGAGCTTTTTCCTATTGAATGAAAGAAAAACAAGTCAGACTCGTGATGTGAACATTCATTCACTGCTTTTTAAAACCATGTTTTCTAAAACCCAACCAATCATAGCATATAAACTTATCAATACAGATCTGTACCAATCTCTGACTTTTATGCTGAAGACTGTAATATAAAGGCCTAAGGGCAAGAATCTTATTGATAACTTTTTTAACTTCTCCTATTATCAGCCGGGCTCGGTGGCTCAGCCTGTAATCCCACGCCTTTGGAAGGCTGAGGTGAGTGGATTGCCTGAGCCCGCGGGTTCGAGACCCGCCTGGGCAGTGAGACCTCATCTCTACAATAAATCAAAAAATCAGCCGGGCGTGGTAGCGCATGCCTCTAATTCCGGCTACTTGGAAGGCTGAGGCGGAAGGATCGCCAGTGCCCATCAGGTCGAGGGTGCAGTGGCCGGGAGCGGCCACTGCACTCCAGTCTGGGCGACAAAGTGAGACTCCAACTCAAAAAAACAAAACAAAAAACAAAACAAAAAAACTTCTCCTATTATCATCCTCAATAATTGATCATTCTTATTGTGCATGTGTAGAATATTTTTAATAATTTAAAGCCAATTCACATATTATAAATAACTCAAATATAAGTAGAATAACTTCTAGAAGCCTCAAGCTGTCTAGCGGGAATGTACAAATACAAAGTGCCCTTATTTCTACAAAGTATTTTGATACTCCAAATGAAGTTTCATTATGTTCTGTGTCCATTTTTTTTTGAATTGTCTATTGCTAGTTTCAACCAAAATACTATGATTAAATATGCACAGTGAGGCTGGGGATAGTGGCTCATGCCTGTAATCCAAGCACTTTGGGAGGTTGAGGTGACAGGACCGCCTGAGACCAGGGGTTTGAGACTAGCCTGGGAAACATGGCAAGACCTTATCTTTATAAGAAATAAAAAAATTAGCTCGGCGTGATAGTGCATGCCTGTAGTCCCAGCTACTTGGAAGGTTGAGGCAGAAGGATCGCTTGATCCTAGCAGGTTGAGGCTGGGGGAGTTGTGAGTGTGCCACTGCACTCTAGCCTGGGCAAAAGAGTGGGCAATAGAGTAAGACTCCAACTAAAAAAAAAAAAAATTAGCACAAAGACAAACTCAAGATATAAGTGCATAGTAATTTTCAGGGCCCTAAGTTCCTAGAAATTACTTTAAGTCAACTGGACATGGCTTCAGAATTGAGTTCTCTCAATTATATTTTATATATTGAAGCTCAAAGTGAGACTTTTTTTAAAAAGCAAGATTTATTGAGGACAGAAAAGCTCCCACAGTGGGAGGGGACCTGAGGGAGTTACCTGAGACATTTTTTTAAAAAAGGAAAAAAACGGCCAGGCTCGATGGTTCAGCCTGTAATCCCAGCATTTTGGGAGGCCGAGGCGAGAGGACTGCCTGAGCCCGTGGGTTCAAGACCCTCCCGGGCAACTTGGTGAGACCTCAACTCTACAATAAATCAAAAACTAGCTGGGCGTGGTAGCACATGCCTGTAGTTCCAGCTACTTGGAAGGCTGAGACGGAAGGATCGCTGGAACCCAGTAGGTTGAGGCTGCAGTGGCTGGGAGCGTGCCACTGCACTCCAGTCTAGGCGACAGAGTGAGACTCCAACTCAAAAAAAAGGAAAAAAAGCAGCCAGGTGTGATGGTTCACACCTGTAACCCCAGCACTTGGGAAGGTGGAGGTGAGAGAACTACTTGAGCCCAGGAGCTCAAGACCAGCCTGGGTAAACTGGCGAGACCTCATCTCTACAGTAAATTTAAAAATTAACTAAGAGTGGTAGTGTGGGCCTGTAGATCCAACTACTTGGAAAGCTGACGTGGTAGGACTGCCTGAGCCTAGCAGGTAGAGGCTGAGGTGGCCGTGAGCAATGCCACTGCATTCCAGCCTGGGGGAGAGTGAGAGACTGACTCAAAAGACAAAAACATAAAAAGGAAAAGGAGTTTTATTAAAAGAAAGCTTGAAAACCACTAATCTAGGTCATCCAGAATAACTCCATGTAGAACTGAAAGAAAATTTCACGCACAATCCATGAAGGAAGGTAACATGGTAAATCACTTACATAATTTGGATCTTAATGTCTTGATTGAGAAAAAGAAGGGTTTGGATGGGATGACTTCAAAGTTTCCTACCAGTATTAAAATGTTATGTAGAGTAGCAATGGAAATATTGATGAGAACCAGTTTAGAAAACAAAATTAAAGATAATTATATTCCAGACACTTAGTCAGCTAGATTGGGTTCAACTTTAATATAGCACAAAAGGTGTAAATGATCCACAAAACAATTTTTTAAACTAATGGTATTTAAACTGATACACACCTGGCAAAGTGGCTCACACCTGCCTAGCCCCTTGGAAGGTGGAGAGAGGATGACTGCTTGAGCCCAGGAGTTCAAGACCAGCCTGGGAAACATAGCAAGACCTTGCATCTAAAAAAAATTGTTTTTCGCCAGGCTCGGTGGCTCAGCCTGTAATCCCACGCCTTTGGGAGGCCGAGGTGAGTGAATTGCCTGAGCCCGCAGGTTTGAGACCTGCCTGGGCAGGAGAGACCTCATCTCTACAATAAATAAAAAAATTAGCTGAGCATGGGAGCGTGCGCCTATAGCTCCAGCTACGTGGAAGGCTGCAGCGGAAG
>NW_007253869.1:780489-781188 GCF_000164805.1 Carlito syrichta | reverse complement strand
TCAAACCCGCAGGCTCAGGCAATCCACTCACCTCAGCCTCCCAAAGGTGTGGGATTACAGGCTGAGCCACCAAGCCTGGCTAAAAAAATTTTTTTAAATTAGCTGGGCCTGGTGGCACACGCCTGTAGTCTCAGCTACTCAGAAGGCTGAGGTGGAAGAATTGCTTGAGTCCAGGAGGTTGAGACTGTGGTGAGCCATGACTGTGCAACTGCACTCCAGCCTGGGCAACAGAGTGAAACCCCAACTCGAATGAATTAATGAATGAATAAAATAAACTGGTACAATTAAAGCAGATGCTGTGGAACACTAATTCAAGATCTTCTTTCCTCTTATTTCTATATCCCAGCAATCTAAAATGAACTGGCTTTGTTTCTGTAACAAAAAAACAAAAAATCAAAATGCATCTAACAAAATATACCTATAATTCCAGCACTTTGGTGGCCAAGGTGAGAGGATTGCCTGAGCCCATGGGTTCGAGACCAGCCTGGACAACTTGGGGAGACCTCATCTCTACAATAAATAAAAAAATTAGCTGGGTGTGGTGGCACATGCCTATAGTTCCAGCTACATGGAATGCTGAGGCAGAAGGATCAAATGGGCCCAGTAGGTCAAGGCTGCAGTGGCCGTGAGCATGCCACTACATGCCAGCCTGGGTGACATAGCGAAACTCTAACTCAAAAAAAAAAAAAAAAAAAAGCC
>NW_007253869.1:771104-780469 GCF_000164805.1 Carlito syrichta | reverse complement strand
TGGATTGCCTGAGCCCGTGGGTTCAAGACCCGCCTGGGCAGGCGAGACCTCATCTCTACACTAAAATCAAAAAATTAGCTGGGCGTGGTAGTGCACGCCTATAATTCCGGCTATTCGGAAGGCTGAGGCGGAAGGATCTCCGGAGCACAGCAGGTCGAGGCTGTGGTGGCCGGAGCGGCCACTGCACAACAGTCTGGGCGACAGAGTGAGACTCCAACTCAAAAAAACAAAAAGGAACTAACAAAATAAACTAGAAGACTACATTTATTTGTAAAACTAAAACTACTCAATAATCACTTAATAGGATCTCTGAATATATACCATTTCATATCTGGGTAAGTGAATAAAGACTTGCATTATGGTTATTTGGATAGGACATATGATTAGGATATATGATAGATCAGACTCTTTTTAAATTTTATTTTAATTTCTTCTTATTTATTTATTTATTTATTTTTGAGTTGGAGTCTCACTCTGTCGCCCAGACTGGAGTGCAGTGGCCGCTCCCGGCCACCAAAGCCTCGACCTGCTGGGCTCCAGCGATCCTTCTGCCTCAGCCTTCCAAGTAGCTGGAACCACAGGTGTACACTACCATGCCCGGCTAATTTTTTGATTTATTGTAGAGATGAGGCCTCGCCAAGTTGCCCAGGCAGGTCTCAAACCCGTGGGCTCAGGCCAGACTCTTTTTTAAAATATGCGGTCGCACTATGTTACACAGGCTGGTCTCAAACTTCTGGGCTCAGTCAGTCTTCCTGCCTAAGCCACTCAAAGTGCCAGGATTATAGATGTGAGCCCCTGTGCCTTGCCCAGGCCATAATCTTTAGCAAACATTTGAATATATCTGTAAGACATTAGTGTAGTGACTATAATCAGTAATAATTTCATAATTCAGTGATCTCAAAAAGGTTAAATTTAAAAATGTGCGAAACTAGCCGGGCTCGGTGGCTCAGCCTGTAATCCCACTCTTTAGGAGGATGAGGTGAGTGGATTGCCTGAGCCCGCGGGTTCCAGACCCGCCTGGGCAACTTGACGAGACCTCATCTCTACAATAAATCAAAAATCCACTGGGCATAGTAGTACGCGCCTGTAGTTCCAGTTACTTGGAAGGCTGAGGCGGAAGGATCGCTGGAGCCCAGCAGGTTGAGGCTGCAGTGACGGGGAGCCGCCACTGCACTCCAGTCTGGGTGACAGAGTAAGACTCCAACTCAAAAAAAAAAAAAGTACAAAACCAAAAGAAAATATTTTTCATAAATATTAGGTAAACCTCCTTTGCAAGTATAAGGAAAAGACGCTGACTTATCTTAAGCAAAATGCATGTACAAGGCTGATCAGAGATAAATGTGTTAAACAAGGTCAAATGTGTGTTTTAAGCCGGGCTCAGTGGCTTAGCCTGTAATCCCGCACTTTGGGAGGCTGAGGTGAGTGGATTGTCTGAGTCCGCAGGTTCAAGACCTGCCTGGGCAACTTGGCGAAACCTCATCTCTACAATAAATCAAAAATCAGCCATGCGTGGTAGCGCGTGCCTGTAATTCCGGCTACTCGGAAGGCTGAGGTGGAAGGATTGCCAGAGCCCAGCAGGTTGAGGTTGCAGTGGCCGGGAGCGGCCACTGCACTTCAGTCTGGGCAATAGAATGAGACTTCAACTCAAAAAAAAAAAAAAAATTTGTGTGTTTTAGAGCTACAATTTAAAAATTAGTATGTATAAGCAAAACAGCCTTTTAAATTCTAAACTATATACTATTTTATTGGATAATAATGTTATTTTTGATACTGTAAAACTATAGTGATAGGATTTTGGATGATTACTACTCTGGAAGCACTCGAGTAATAAGTCATCCAAGGGATCTGAGGAAATGGGAAAAGCTGCTGAGCACTTTAGCTAAGGGTGAAGGCAATAATGGTAACAGGCTAATAAATGAATTTTAGGATTAAATAAAAAGGTAGATGTAAGTGTTCAAAGCTAGAAGTCAGGAGAAAGAAAAAAGTGGTTACAGACAGTGCAGGATGTATTATAATGAAGAATGCTTAAGAGCCATATAAGAAAGCAGCTTCTTCAGTCTAGAAAACAAATCCCTGGCTGGGCTCAGTGGCTCAGCCTGCAATCCCAGCACTTTGGGAAGCCGAGGGGACTGGACTGCCTAAACCCGCGGGTTCCAGACCTGCCTGGGCAACTTGGTGATACCTCGTCTCTACAATAAATCAAAAAAATAGCTGGACGTGGTAGCACACACCTGTAGTTCTGGCTACTTGGAAGGCTGAGGCGGAAGGATTGCCAGAGCCCAGTAGGGCGAAGCTGCGATAGCTGGGAGTTCCAGTCTGGGCGACAGAGTGAGACTCAAACTCAAAAAAAAAAAAAAGAGAAAACAAATCTTCAGGCAGAATTTGTGGAACCCAAGTAAGGCAGCTAGAAAAGCCTGTAGCCAAAGGGTAACCTTAGGTATGAATAAGAAGCAGGACTTAAGAGAACAGAGACTTGGTAATAATGCCAAAACTAAATCTGATTCATGTTAGTCCTACAAGTAATCTGTCTAGCATTTCTCCAGAATCTCAGCATCCAGATTTAATATGAGCAAAAGGAATGAAGGTTATATGTTCTGCTAAGATCACCTGCGGCTATACCTCTGTTAAAGAATCAGCATTCTGATTATCCATTTGTAAATTTCTTTTTACTTACCTAGTTTGAACTTTTTTTTTTTTTTTTTGAGTTGGAGTCTCACTCTGTTGTCCAGGCTGGAGTGCAGTGGCACGCCCATAGCCACTGCAGCCTCGACCTGCTGGGCTCAGGTGATCCTTCAGCCTCAGCCTTCCAAGTAGTTGAAACTACAGGCATGTGCCATGACACCTGGTTAATTTTTTTTTATTTGTGGTAGACATGAGGTCTTCCCAAGTTCCCCAGGCTGGTTTCGAACCTGTGGGCTCAGGCGATCCTCTCATCTCAGCCTCTCAAAGTGCTGGGATTATAGGCATGAGCCACTGTGCCCAGCCCCCTAGTTTGAACTTTTTTTGAAAAAATTAACTAAGGACAATAAGGAGTTTTGTACACATAGTCATGATATAGAAGGAAATCCAGGTTACTTCTGACTATGGCGGGTAGAAAATTGACTCCCAACACCTTAAAAAACAAAGAAATCCTAAAGTGACGGAAAGAGAAGTCAAGAGGGAAAGTCAGAGAGGATTTTTACAAGTCAATTCTTCCTTACTATTTGAGATTTTGCCTATAGCACATAAAGGGGAGGCTGCTGGAATATAAGTCAAAGATTTTGATAATTTTAATACTGAAAAATTCTTCTTGCAGTTAGTCTTTCATATATTGGTCAACAGAACCATTTGGGAACTTTAAAAAAACACAGAAACTGGGCACAGTTTATCTCTACCATAAATAAAAAAATTAGCCGGGTGTGGTGACATGCACCTGTAGTTCCAGTTACTTGGAAGGCTGAGGCAGAAGGATTGCCGGAGTACAGCAGGTTGAGGCTGCAGTGGCCATGAACATGCCACTGCACTCCAGTCTGGGCAACAGAGTGAGACTCTGACTCAAAAACAAACTAACAAAAAAATCTCATAAAATTCCAGGACTCCTATTCCTTGAGATTCTTGTAGCTCTCAGGAATCCATATTCTCAAACTCCCAGGACTCTATATTTTTGAACTTTTGGGCATGAGCCACCATGCCCGGCCTATATTCTTAAACATATTTAATTCTCAGCCGGGCTTGGTGGGCTCAGCCTGAGCCCGCGGGTTCGAGACCCGCCTGGGCAACTTGGCGAGACCTCTCAAAAATTAGCTGGGCATGGTAGCGTGTGCCCCTGTAGTTCCAGCTACTTGGAAGGCTGAAGTGGAAGGATAAAAAATATATATATATTTAACTTTTTTTTTTTTTTTGAGTTGGAGTCTCACTCTGTCTCCCAGACTAGAGTACAGTGGCTGCTCCCGGCCACCGCAGCCTCTAACTGCTGGGCTCCGGCGATCCTTCCGCCTCAGCCTTCCAAGTAGCTGAAACTACAGGCGCACGCTACCTCGCCCAGTTAATTTTTGATTTATTGTAGAGATGAGGTCTTGCCAAGTTGCCCAGGCGGGTCTCGAACCCGGGGCTCAAGCAATCCACTCACCTCGGCCTCCCAAAGTGAGGGCTTACAGGCTGAGCCATTGAGCCTGCCTATCTAATTCTTAAACATATTTAATTCTTAAACATATTTAATACCAAATATAAAAGCAATCAAAACCCTTTTCTCCTTTCCTCAGGTAGTACTAGTGGTTAGCAAAATGTTACTAAAAACTTCAGCTTAATTAAAATTGTGTTATTCAAGAAGCAACCTGAAAACATCCAAAGCCAACAAATAAGTTCCCACTTTCATGGTTTACAGGCCTATGGCAGGCTGACATTCTACACAGAAAGAATGTGATTTCTGGGTAAACACTAGGGTTAATGCTGATTTAACTAAACACTGCTAGATCTCCAAACTACCAGTTCACCGAAGACCTTTAAAAATTTTTTTTAAATTTAATTTTTCAGAAACAGAGTCTTGCTATGTTGTCCAGGCTGGTCTCCAACTCTTGGCCTCAAGTGATCCTCCCACATTTGCCTCTGTGAGTGCTGGGATTACAGGTGTTAGCCACCACGTCTGCCTCCCATTTAAGACCTTGACTAAATTTTGTACAATATCTATGAGACTCATATTCCAGCCAAGATCAGAAGTAGAAAAGTTTATGGCATAAAGTACATTGAAGAGCACTTCCAGCAATTAACTGTACAATTTACTACATTGATGTATTCTAGTTTACTTTTTACATCTCTTTTTTCTTTCTTTCTTTTTTTTTTTTTTTTTTTGAGTTGGAGTCTCACTCTGTAGCCCAGACTAGAGTGCAGTGGCATGCTCTGGGTCACCGCAGCTTCGACTTGCTGGACTCCGGCGATCCTTCCGCCTCAGCCTTCCAAGTAGCTAGAACTACAGGAGCATGCTACCACGCCCGGCTAATTTTTGATAATGTAGAGATGAGGTCTTGCCAAGTTGCCCAGGTGGGTCTCGAACCCATGGGCTCAGGCAGTCCACTCACCTAGGCCTCCCAAAGTGCTGGGATTACAGGCTGAGCCACCAAGCCCGGCCCACTTTTCTTTTTTCTTTTCCTTGTTTTTTTTAAATCTCTCAATCAATTATAGGCATGAGCAGAGTCCTTAGTTTTTGAAACCTTACTTCTATTTCAGAATTCCTTCCTTGTTTTCATTTCAAATTATATTTAGAACTAAGAGCTTCTCTTTTTTTAAAAGAGAGGTCCTTATACCACGATTCTATTAAAAATTTTCAATGGTTTCCCTTTTACCTACAGGATAAAAAAAAAAGGCTCATACTTATTGGCTTGGTATTTAAAGAATTCTGTAATATTACCCCAATCTACCTTTTAAATTGTTTAGTTAACTATTCTTGAATATGAAATACTTTATTCTTGCTAGATTAGTCAACTACCTCTCCTTTAAAAATACCACAATCATTTCTATCTCTATGACTTTGTTCCTTCCTAAAAATACCCTTTTGTCTCCTCTTCGCCAACTTAAATCCTATTTGTTTCTATAGCTCCGCTCAAATCCTATACCTCCTCATGAGGCTCTCTAGACCTCAGAGCTCTTCCATTCTTTTGAATTCCTATGGTATGTGTCTGTATCATTATATCACATATTATCTTCTATTGTTTGTTTTATGTGTAATTGTTCTCTTTCCCTAACAGTCTTTACAACGTGCTAACTCCCCATATACTCCTGGCAAAGACACGCATGCAGTAGGAATTCAATACATATTTTCACTTTTATTTTAGAAGAAATACTGACAACTAATTTTAGAAGAGCTTTCATCTTCCTCCTGGCTTTACAATCAGGGGGAACGGATGCAGAGAGAAAAATGGATCAACTGAGGATCTACCATCATATTTGAGGAGAAAAGAGGCCCCCAAGACACTTAATAATTCTAAAGCATTTTTATTAATTTATTAAAAATTTTCCTCTTGGTCTAAGACCAGGATCAAGAAAAATAGGCACTGAGTAACTAGACTCAAAGGTCCTCCATTTTTCCTAGCCTTTTAGGAAATTTCTTTACCACCATTAAATATTTCTTAAAAATCCATTTTCATGCCGGGCTCGGTGGCTCAGCCTGTAATCCTGCACCTTTGGGAGGCTGAGGTGAGTGGATTGCCTGAGCTCACGGGTTCAAGACCCGCCTGGGCAGCGAGACCTCATCTCTACAATAAATAAAAAAAATCAGCCGGTCGTGGTAGCACATGCCTGTAATTCCGGCTACTTGGAAGGCTGAGACGGAAGGATCGCGGGAGCCCAGCAGGTCGAGGCTGCGGTGGTCAGGAGCGGCCACCGCACTCCAGTCTGGGTGACAGAGTGAGACTCCAACTCAAAAAAAAAAAAAAAAAAAATTCATTTTCATGAAGAAAGTAATTGTTTCTCGGCCTTTTGACTAAGATCAAATGTAGTTCATGAAGAAATTCTTTATTAATCAGAAGAGCCAAAGATTCCATACATTCTAAAAGTACTGATTATGAGGATGCGCTTCCCTACTGACATTAATAATGATTCAAAATACTTGTTAACTTACACAATGGTTTAATATATCTACTGACCATCCACAAGTCTTATATACAGGTTAAGTATTCCTTACTTATAATGCTTGATATCACAATTGTTTTGGATTTTAAATTTTATCACCTTTTTGAATACCTACATTATACTTACTGGTTAAACACACCTAGTCTGAAAATCCAGAATGTTCCAATCAGCATTTCTTTTGCATGTCACATTGAGTGCTCAAAAAGTTTTGGATTTTTGAGCATTTCCAATTTCAGATTAGAGATGCTCAATCTGTACATATTCCACTGAAAGTATGCTATCTTAGGTAGTTCCCAACAGACAAAGGCTGTATTTATAGATTTTTGCCTGAGATACTACGTAACTTGATGCTTAATATTTTTTATAATGTGAAAATATTAAAATATTAATCTTGCCTGAACCAATCCCATAGACTATAGTGTTCCCTGCAATATGCTCAAATAATACTCTGTACTGCCTTTCATTGCACGAAGTACAACCGTAATTAATTATGTAATTATTTGTTTTACATCCATTCCTCACTAGACTAAGTTTCTTGGCGTTGAGACTTGTCTTTTTCTCTAGTATATTCCTAGTGCCTGGCATGTGCCTGGTGGTACACAACAGGCACTCAATAAAAATTTAAATTAAAGTGCAGCTGATGTTCAATTTGGGGGACAATTGGATATGTAACACATAATATATACAATTGGTGAAGAGATGAAAAGAGTTATGACTATTGAGAATTCAGAGGTGGAAGAGTTGAAGAGGTACAGATGAAAAGAAAAATCATACTGCCTCATAAAACACTGAGAAGGTAACACAACAAATAGGTAATAAAAGTAGACTTCAAAAAGGGTATAAGTATCATGTCACAGAATTTCCCTGAGATTTTCATGGAGGCTTAGCAGGAAAGGAGGTGTAACTACCTCCCCCCACCAACTACGCAGGATTGACAAAATAGCGCAGTGGGGAGGGAGATACGTACTGGGCGAATGTCTGCTGAGCTCCAGCTCTGGTCTCTCCAGGCTGCTCTGAAAGTCAGGAGGCAGCAGGGAAGCCACTCCCTCAGGATGGATCATCTCGTCCTCCGACTCAGCTGAAGCTTCTGCAAAGTACAGATTGGGTCGGGGCAGGGAGGGAGTGAAGGGCTCAGCATGTGGGAATATGTAGAGGAGTGAAGGAGGTCAGGCAAAGTCATAGATACAGAGATACACACCAAAAAGAGTACTGTACATAAAGAAAAAGCTCCCTCGGATTATGTTCTACCTCACCTAAATGTTAATTTAATTTACTTATAACTCTTCCTGTTGGCAGGAATTCTTTTCTAACAAGACAGTCAAATTAGGTGTCCTCTTCCCTGACAAAAGTAAATAGTAACTCACTTGGTTCCATAAACTACCAAAGCAGATTTAGTAGCAATCTTAGCCTGATTCATTCTAAAATTGCCTAGTTAGGCCTATCTACTCAGTGACAGGGATAAGAATAATGAACTCTTTGTTAGAAGTGACAATTGGAGCTTACCTTCAAGTTCTGCAGCTTCTCGAGCTTCACGTTCCAGACGCTGCCTAAGTAGCTCCTGCTGCTTTTCCAGATATTGTTTTATGAAACTGTTCTGGCTCATTTCCTCACCAATCTGTGTAGAGGAAATGGAAAAAGGTTTAGGAAAGCAAACCAGAAAAATGCAAGAAAGAAAATTCCATGGAGCAAAGGTCTATCCCTTATAAGTGGACCCAAGAAGGACAACTAAAATGTTGGAAGGTCCTATTCTAAGTTATTCCTATATTGGGAACCAGAATAAATAGCCCTAACAAAAAAATGGCAAAAAGGGTAACTGTATATATTTTATTTTAAATGTTCAGTTTCCAACCAATAAGAGATGTTGGTACAAAAATAACAAAAAGAAATAAAAATTTCTGTAATTATGCCTTTTAATTTGAAATTTTTAGATAATCTTGGATATTATCTTATTAACTTATTTATTTATTTATTTACTTATTTTTTGAGTTGGAGTCTCACTGTCGCCCAGACTGTAGTGCAGTGGCATACTCCTGGCCACCGTAGCCTTGACCTGCTGGGCTCCAGCAATCCTTCTGCCTCAGATTTCCAAGTAGCTGGAACTACAGGCATGCAATACCACGCCTGGCTAATTTTTTATTTATTGTAGAGACGAGGTCTCAATAAGTTGCCCAGGCGGGTATTGAACCCACAGGCTCAGGCAACCCACTCGCCTCGGCCTCCCAAAGTGCTGGGACTATAGGCTGAGCCACCGAGCCCAGCCTTATACTTTTAAATAATCTAAAATTTCCTTTCAGTAGTATCAAAACGGAAAGGGAAAAAAAAATGCTAGTTTTTCCAAAAGTTCAATCTCTACCTGTACAGAACACATTCTGTCAAATATCTCCAAAGTTCAAGTACGGTATTTAAAAGTTTGAAAGAAATCAAGAGACCAAGAAAAGGGACATCCATTCTGCATTTAGACAGATTTGTAACTCTATTTTCTTTTGGTGAAAAAAAATACCTGGTAATAATATTTAAGATCCAGGGGCTTATCCCTTTATTTCCTGTAATACAGATTCCTATGTCACTCTTCTGCCCCTCAGTTTTCTCTGCACAAGTTCTGCTCCCTAAAACCCTTTTACTAGGTGGGCTCAGTGGCTCATCCTGTAATCCCATGCTTTGGGAGGCTGAGGTGACTGGACTGCCTGAGCCCGCAGGTTTGAGACCTGCCTGGGCAACTTGGCAAGACCTCATCTCTATCATAAAAAAAAAAAAAAAAAAAA
>NW_007253869.1:763432-771084 GCF_000164805.1 Carlito syrichta | reverse complement strand
TTGATGTCAAACCATGCAATGTAGGGACCAAAGGGAGGCCCAAACGTTATCTGTTGGATAACCACTTGTATACCTAATCCTGAATTGTACCCTACATCTTTAAAATAAAAAAAAAAAAAAAAAAAAATTTGCCGGGCATGATAGCATGTGCCTGTAGTTCCAGTTACTTGGAAGGCTGAAGCAGAAGGATCGTTGGAGCCCAGCAGGTTGAGGCTGCAGTGGACGGGAGCATGTCACTGCACTCCAGTCTGGGTGACAGAGGGAGATGCCAACTCAAAAAAAATATTTCAAAGTAAATAAATAAATAAAACCCTCTTACTTAGCAAGTCGTATTAGAATTCAGAGGCTGAGCACGGTGGCTCAAGTTTGTAATCCCAGTACTTTGGGAGGCTAAGGTGAGGAGATTGCCTGAGCTCACGGGTTCGAGAACAGCCTGGGCAAGACCTCGTCTCTACAATAAATAAATACAAAAATTAACCGGGCATGGTAGCACACATCTGTAGTTCTGGCCACTTGGAAGGCTGAGGCAGAAGGATTGCCTGAGCCCAGCAGGTTGACACTGGGGTGGGTGTGAGTATGCCACCACACTCCAGCCTGGGTGAGTGAGATTCTAACTCAAAAAAAAAAAAAAAAAAAAAAGAATTCCAGAAAAAGGAAAAAAACCTAACAAGTACTTTCTATGTTACTAGTCATATTGCCTAAGCATAGTAAATGTTTATTTTCACCTAAGGTAAAAATCAGTCTCTTGGTATTCAATGGACATCGAGGAAGTGTGGGTTGCATGTATTAGAGCATGCAAAAATCATATGTTAATAAAAGAAAAGCTTCAATGACTAAATACAATGGGTAAAAGGAATACAATTAAACCGATTAACTTATGCAGTTTCTTATGCTTGTTAAACTACTTAACTAAACCTCTGAAAGCTGGCTAGATTATGATACTTACAGCTTAATGAGGCAATAACAAAGTAGTAGGAAGGCTCTCCTTTTCCACAGTATCCTGGGACTTCATCTAGTACTGGGGTTGTACACTATTGCATTAACAAAGACCCAGCTGGGTTCGGTGGCTCATGCCTGTAATCGCAATACTTTGGGAGGTCGAAAAGGAAGGATTGTTTGAGCCCAGGAGTTCGAGACCAGCCTAGGCAACATAGCGAGACCTTGTCTCTACAAAAAAAAAAAAAAAAAAAAATCACCCAGACGTGCATGCCTATAGTCCCAGCTACTCAGGAGGTTGAGGCTGGATGGTCGCCTGAGCCCAATTCAAGGCTGTGTTATGCCACTGCACTCCAACCTGGGTGACAGAGTGAGACTCCCACTCAAAAAAAAAGCAGATCTAATCTAGTTTAAGAAAGGAATATGGAATATGAATCTTGCTTACTTGGAAGAAGGTATCTTTCCTAGGAAGCCTCCAAAAGTAGTTCCACAAAACCCCAGCAGAGCAGATCCAAAAACCATGGGTCCAGTCCAACCTTATCTCATATTACAGATAAGGAAACTGAGGAAACCAAGGCTTTCAAACAGAGCTATTAATAATGTTTAAGAGTAAGTGTATCGAGTTAGTAGTTAACACTAGTAATGGTAGGTGCTTTACAAAGACTGAATCCTCAGAAAATCTCTGTTAACAAAAGAGTTCTTAATCAATAAGTATTTTACTATACTGCTCTATTGGTGGTATTCAAAGACAACTATTTTTTCCAATCAATGGCAAATGACTTCAGATCCCTGGGCTACACTTAGAGCCACATCTTTCTGCACAGAATTTAAATTACCAGAAACTAATTAATAGTTCCTCTGATTCTGTTCTTTACTCCATGCTCTTAGTTCGAATTCAGCTGTATTCATATGAGAACATTTCTGGCCAAGGGAAACTTAAGAGAATACTGGTGCGGAATTAAGCATCAAATATACAACACCATGTCCTTCCATATGTCTGTAATCCATACAGCCCATTCCAGCTAATGATCCTTCTTTCTTACCTGGGAATTTGGCTGGAAGGCAGCATGGGGTGTTGAGTGTTTCTGTAAATTTTCTAGCATTAGAGCCTGGTATAGAGAAGGGCAAAAGTCAGAAACCAGGAGTAAAAAAAAAAAAAAGGAAAACAAACTCCCGCCCTCCCACAAACTTTTCATTAAATGCACTGACTTAAATGCACACACTTAAACTGCATTCCTTTTCCAGGTCTCTAAAAGCCCTTTACTAACACTGTTCTTATTCATCTTCAGAAGACGCTTTAAGGTAGCCATGGTTACTGCTCCTAAATGTACAGATGTAAAATGCAGACACAGAGAATCAGTGACCAGGCTATGTCATAAAATCTGTGGCAGAACCAATACTACAGTCCCTGTTATCTTCTGCACTTTTGACAAGTGCCCCTTCTAAATCTGGCCATGCAGGTAAAATTACTTCAAATACTCAAAACAGCTTTAAATACATGAAACCAACATGGGGCTGCCAGTTTTGGCCTGAGTCAAAAAGTTACCTAGGACTAGATCTACTTGAGTAAACTCGTATAATTTCTGGCAGAGTGGTACCTCGATTTATTAAATTTATAAAAATTTCAGAGGAGGCTAAGGAATAAAATGAACACAAACCCTGTAAAACCTGTGTTCTGACATAATCCCCTCCCCCTCCCACATGCACGTACAAAACTGTCAGCTTCTGTATAAGCAACGGTCTGCCAACTCAACTCTTGAGCCAACGTAGTCTGTACTACCTGCCACGTATCCTAATTAACACCAAGACATCTCATCTTCCCTCCGTTTGCACCAAACCTATGTACACCGTTCTAACTACCTCATGACGATCCCACCCCAATCTACTCAAACCGATTCCAAATCACCAACATATACCAATCTGCCTCAGCCCTCTCGCCGATATTCACCAGACTCTTATCCATACAAACTGCTCCTAGATGCCCTATAAATTAGACACCTCTCTATCATCATGTCTCTTCAAATCAAGGTTTCCCTTCATCTCACCACCTAATCTAATCAAGCAGACATCTTTACCCCAATCCTATTCTTGTGGATACGGATAACAACCCTAAATACCCCTCCTCCCCACTAGACCCCTAACTCAGACCCAGCCCCACCTGGCTCCCTCAGGCCAGCAACGCCGGTGGTTGTAGTGGGATTTAACTCCTTCTGCAGCGCATGCGCCGAAACCACAGACACAAACAAGGAGGGGGTGGGGGAAGGAGGAAGGAGCTTAAGACACTCCAGGAGAGTAGCGCGCACCCTCCCATTTTGGGCTCGCGCTGCTGCCGTTAAGGCGGGAACCGGCGCGATCACTATTCCAGCGCGAGCCTCACCAACCACCGTGCGCGCGGATCCAGAGGCTCGCGCTGGCGGCCTGAGCGAGCTCGCGCCGAGCCCGGACACTGCGCCTGCGCCGCGGCAGAGACTCGTCTCTACCGGGTCCGCTCCCCTCCGGCACCCCAGCAACGCCGACTCCTCACCCCTTTGAGCCGCTTGACCAGGGCACTCTTCTGCCCGCTCTTGGCTAGGCCTCGCTGCTCCAGTGCGGCCTTCAGGTCGGTCACCCGCAGCGCCTGAAGAGGCTTCCCGTCCAGAGTCACCTCCTCCAGCTCCGCCATCTTGCGTGAGGTACTCGGGTCCGTCCCGACGGCTTCGGGCATCTTCGGTAATTTCCGCCAACGCCCTTCGAACGTACCGAGCTGACCCCGCCCACTGCCATAGTCTACCCCTCGATTACCACTCAGAACTCCCCGGGTTCCTCCGGAACTGCTCGGGTGTTTCCGTCTCCACATCGGCACCAATCGCTGCTTTCTATCCGCCCTGCAATTTCCCCTCGTTCGTCCTGCTTTCAGGTTCGGTTGTCTTCGTCCTGCCGAGGCTTTGAATCGAATCTGTTCGGAAGCCCTCGACTCTGGTGTATCCATACTCGGAGATATTCGTTTATCTCCGGCCCTGGAGCTGAGGCGCTGGGGTGCTTGGGTGTTTGGGGCGGGGCCAGGGCCGGAAGTGCGTGGGCTGCTCGGCTTGCCCTGCTTGGGGTTTTCAGGAAAGTTGGAAGCGGCGGCGATAGTTGGAACCTAAAGTCTCGTTGTGGCCGTCTCCTGGTACCCTCTGAGAGAAGAGGGGAGGTAAGCGGGTTTGAAGTTTTGGGGGCTGGGCAGACTCGGTTGCTTGTTGCCCCAAAATGTCAAGCCTCCCACTTCCTGACGAAAACAGCTGCCCCGATCCTCCGAATCCCTGCCACTCCCATTTCTAAGGCTTAGTTGCTTTTGTCTGGGGCGTCGTAGTAATAGGCTCCGTGGACTCCAAAGCGGGTAAGAGGCAGCTCCGTATCTTTGGACCCAGACTGTCAAGTGATTCAGGGCGCTAAACTTGAGTTTGCCTTGGAAGTCATGTGGCGAGACTGGAAAACTCCCTTTCCCTGAGTAAGAGAACAAACTTCCTTCAGGAGGCGCTGCTGCTTGTAGGGCAAAAACTGAAAAGGCAAGCCCCCGTACTCTTTTAGTATTTGAATTAATATTATCAAGGTTTTTTTTTCTTTGTAATTACAGGTCCTCCAGTTTGCCATAGAAGAAACACAAACAGTAAAATAGGTCACAAGTAGTTTAAGGTTTTCATTGTTAGAGATTCAAAATGTGGGACGGAAAACTGCCCAAGTTAAGTTGGCAGACCTTTCAGTTGCATTCGTAATGCAAAATCAGTCGTGCAGGGCATCGACAGGTATATTAAATATTAAGGAAAACTGTTCTAAGACATGAACTGTCATACAACAGTATAACACTTGTTTGATTCTGTAAGCCCACAAACCAACTGGACTGTTTTTTCAGAGTCTTGAACAAACCCCTGGATACTCTCTCTCTCTTTTAAAATGTGTTACTTTATTTTGGGCAAGTCCCTTACTTGCTCTTTATTTTTTCCTGTTGCTCTACAGGCAATATAAGGAGGTAACAGATGTTACGAAGTTGTTGGCTTATTTCAGAGGCTATGATACGTGCATTGAAGTCTCTTTCATCATGTATGATTTTTTTTTTTCACTCTTGGTAACTCCAGAACGATTAGCATCTAGGCCTCGACTAGCTACATGTACTAGATTTAAAAATGTGGGGCCGGGCTTGGTGGCTCAGCCTGTAATCCCGGCGCTTTGGGAGACCAAGGTGAGTGGATTGCCTAAGTCCGCGGGTTTGAGACCCGCCCGGGCAACTTGGCGAGACCTCGTCTCTACAATAAATAAAAATTAGCCAGCTGTGGTAGCGCGTGCCTGTAGTTCCAGCTACTTGGAAGACTGAGGCGGAAGGATCGCCGGAGCCCAGCAGGTTGAGGCTGTGGTGGCTGGGAGCACGCCACTGCACTCCAGTCTGGGCGACGGAGTGAGACTCCAACTCAAAAAAAAAAAAAGTGTACTTTTTCATTTTGGAGAATATGTGATGGGCCAACAGTAATCTTTTTTTTTTCTTTTTTCCTTTACTACCCAACCTGGAACATAGAAGTAGGAGAGAGAGAATGAGCAAGAAATATGTTCGTTATTTTTAGATTCTTTATATGAAAGATGGAGGGAGGCAGTAGGTAGGGAGAGTAGTGAATTTGAAAAAGAAACGGGCAGGCTGGAAAATATGAAATGATGTCATTCTTGGATGACTTATTTTAGGTAGTTAGATAATAAGTTAAATAAAAGACCCTATTGTTTTCCTGTAAGTTGAAATGGTGAAGAGTAATTTTCTCTGCTGATGCAGTGTGGTAAGATTTCTTCTTGCTGGGAAGTTGTATTTTACTTGCTCTATCTAGAGAGTATGACGCAGTGCTTTTATGTTTCAGGATGCCACTGGAATCATCTTCCTCTTCGATGCCTCTATCCTTCCCTTCTCTCCTACCCTCAGTACCAGACAACATTACCAACTCTTCCCCTCCCTCAATGTCTTACATCACTTCCCAAGAGATGAAATGTATTCTTCATTGGTTTGCCAGTTGGTCAGGTCCCCAGCGTGAACGTTTCCTAGAGGACCTGGTAAATAAGGCAGTGCCGGGAAAATTACAGCCACTGCTGGATAGTCTGGAGCAGCTTAGTGTGTCTGGAGCAAATCGACCACCTTGTATCTTTGAGTGCCAGCTACGTCTTTGGGATCAGTGGTTTCGAGGCTGGGCTGAGCAGGAGCGCAATGAATTTGTCAGACAGCTGGAGTTCAGTGAGCCAGACTTTGTGGCAAAGTTTTACCAAGCAGTGGCTGCTACAGCTGGTAAGGACTGATAGGCATTTGGACTAAAGAAGATAACCACAGCTGATGGAGTCAAAGCCAAGGCTGACTCTGCAGTGAGAACGCAATTCAGATGTATCATCTAAAGTTCTGGAGGCGGTATCCCGATCAGCTGACTGAACTCACTGACCAGCACAGGCATGGTTATTTCTACATTAACAGCATGTCAACTGGACTTCTTGTGTAAATGTTATCCATCTAAGCAATCCAGATCATCGCTCTGTCTTCTAGTTTGCATCTGTCCAAGAGATGTCAAACCCTCAAGAATTTGAGCCAGACGCAGTTGCTCATGCTTGCAATCCTAGCACTCTGGGAGGCAGAGGCAAGAAGATTGCCTGAGCCCATGGGTTTGAGACCAACCTGGGCAGCATGGCGAGACTTTGTCTATAATAAGTTAAAAAATTTTCCGGGCATGGTGGTGCACGCCTGTAGTCCCAACTACTTGGAAGGCTGAAGTGGAAGGATCACCTGAATTCAGATGATTGAGGCTGCAGTGGCCATGAGTATGCCACTGCACTCCAGCCTGGGTGACAGAGTGAGACTCCCAACTCAAAAAAAAAAAAAAAAAGAATTTTATGGCTACTTTTGAAACTATAACCAGGACCAGGCTCAGTGACTCAGCCTCTAATTCCCAGGACTTTGGGAGGCCAAAGTGAGTGGATTGCCTGAGCCTGAGGGTTTGAGACCAGCCCGGGCAACTTGGCGAGACAATAAATTTTAAAAAAAATTAGCCAGGCATGGTAGCGTGCGCCTGTTGTTCTGGCTACTTGGAAGGCTGAGACGGAAAGATTGCTGGAGTCCAGCAGGTCATCACTGGGTTGGCTGTGAGTGTGCCACTGCGCTTCAGCCTGGGCGACAGAGTGAGACTCCAACTCAAAAAAAAAAGAAAGAAACTATAGCTGGGCTCAGTGGCTCAGCCTGTAATCCCACGCTTTGGGAGGCTGAGGTGAATGGATTGCCTGAGCCCATGGATTCGAGACCCGCCTGGGCAACTTGGCGAGACCTCATCTCTACGATAAATCAAAAAAAAAATTAGCCGGGTGTGGTAGCGCATGCCTGTAGTTCCAGCTACTTGGAAGGCTGAGGCGGAAGGATCGCCGGAGCCCAGCAGGTCGAGGCTGCAGTGGCCAGGAGCGGCCACTGCATTCCAGTCTGGGTGACAGAGTGAGACTCCAATTCAAAAAAAAAAGAAAAGGAAAGAAACTATAACTGAAAGGAACCTACACATTTATAACTCAAGCCCACTCTTGACCCGTGAGGTGTATAAAATAAGTGCTTCTTCCCTGGAAATGAGAACAACAATAAAAGATCATATTTTTATTCTTTTTTTTTGAGTTGGAGTCTCATTCTGTCGCCCAGAGTAGAGTGCAGTGGTCGCTCCTGGCCACTGCAGCCTCGACCTGCTGGGCTCTGGCGATCCTTC
>NW_007253869.1:745331-763056 GCF_000164805.1 Carlito syrichta | reverse complement strand
AACTACAGGCGCACGCTACCACGCCTGGCTCATTTTGATTTATTGTAGAGATGAGGTCTCGCCAAGTTGCCCAGGCGGGTCTTGAACCCGCCTCCCAAAGGTGCGGGATTACAGGCTGAGCCACCGAGCCCAGCTCATATTTTTATTCTTTAGCTGGATTCTATTGCCTGGTTTTACCATGCTTACCAGATTCTATCATAATTATATGACATCCCACCTGCTGGCTTTCCACTAGCTTAGATTTAGTAAAATTATGGAAAATCAAGAAAGGGAAATAAACAGTTACTCCTTCCTCCACACTGTGTTTCCTTGAATCCAAATAACAATGACTTAAAATTTTTTTCCAGAGATGGTCTTGCTCTGTCACCCAGGTTAGAGTGCAGTGGTGTAATCATAGCTCATTGTAACCTTGAATTCCTTGGCACCATCAGTCCTCCCATGTCAGCCTCCTGAGTAGCTAGGACTACAGACACATACCACCATGCCCAGCTAATTTTTATTACTTTTTTCGTAGAGCTGGAGTATCACCATGTTGCTCAAAACTCTTGGCCTTCCAAAGGCACAGAAATTACAGACATGAGCAACTCAGCCTGGCCTTTTTATTTTCTTCTCCCTTTTTGTGGGGGAGGGTGGGAAACAAGATCTCTGTTGTCCAGGCAGAAGTGCAGTGGTGTGATCATAGCTCATTGTAACGAACTGCTGGGCTCAAGTGGTCCTATCACCTCTGCCTTCTGAGTAGCTAGGACTACAGACAAGTTCCACCACACCTGGTTAGTTTTTTACATTTTTTGTAGAAATGGAATATGACTGTTTTCCAGGTTGGTCTCAAATTCAAGTTCTCAAGTGATCCTCCTACTTTGCCCTCCCAAAGTGCTAAGAGGAGGCATTGGTGATTCAGTGGTAGAATTCTCTCCTAAAGTGCTGGGATTACAGGCGTGAATTACTGTGCCTGGCCTACCTGGCCTTTATCTAGAGCATATGTGCTATCCCTGGAGCTGGTAATAGGTGTTCCTATTCTGTAAGTTTGCTTTACAACATTATGAAAACAAGTGACACTCTTAACAGGTTGAACGGTTTATTTTTACCAATTAAAGGACAGATTTTCAGAACCGTAAGACACCTTTTTTTCATTGCAAAATGAGTATAAAATTGATATCCAGTGAAAGAGTCATTCCAAAGAAAGTAGAACTTAAGTGTTGTACATAATAGATTTCTATCCAGTTGTCTCCTTAGAAATAATCCTCTGCCTTACCCCGTCATGTTCTGGGTAATATCATGCCTCCCTTATTCCTCTAACTGGGTGGGCCCTTTGTGCATTGGAGCTCTGGTTAATGGGAAGGGGTAGATGGTCCCACCTGAAGAGTAGCTTGTTTCTGATAGACTATGGTTCCCAGTACACCCACAAGGATTAGCAACATTAGGCAGAGTCCCGTGGACAGACTTAGATGGGTCATGGAGGGATTATGGTCCGAGGTAATCAGCAGCCTAGGAACATAAAAGGTAATATTTGGTCTAGAATAATGCTTGGGCTTAGGAGATGAAGGGCTTTACCATATACATAGAACTCATGAAACTGCTTCATCCAATTATTAGCTAAATAAGAGGGAATATAGAATCTGGAAGTAGGAATAAGAACATGATCCAAGTCTTCTAGCATCTTAAATTACTGGAAGGAGACCTAACATGGCAGTGAAGGAAGTAGCTTAAGGGAAGAGTTTGACTATGGTGTTTAGATAGCCAGGCATGATCCCTGAGGAGTGCTTAAGAAAGGAAGGGAGGCATGGTATACTGGCTCACACCTGTAATCTCAGGAGGCAGAGGTGGGAGGATTGTTTGAGCCCAGGAGTTCAAGACCAGCTTGGGCAACAATGAGACCTCATCTGTACAGAATCATATAATTAAGTAGATGTGGTGGTGTGCACCTGCAGTCCTAACTACTCAGGAGGCTGAGGCAGATGGATTGAGCCCAGGAGATCAAGGCTATGGTGAGTCATGATTATGCCACTGCACTCCAGCCTGGGCAACAGAGTGAGATTTCGACTCAAAAAAAAAAAAAAGTGGGGATTAGGATCCCTGTGGTCTAGAGATAGGGGAACTCTGTTATTGTATGGAAGGGCGGGGCGGGGAGGGGCATGTAGTGATGGGCCCAAGGTGATCACGTTAGTCAGGGATCTTTGTTTTCTGAAACACAAAACCCTAAGACAATATACACGAGTGAGTGTTTAATAAATGCAATTTCAAATGTGGACTCCATGGATTTGAAAGAAAACTACTTGGAATATTATCTTACTTGTATTGTGTGGTGAAGTTGGCTCCTTCGTGATAAACTTCTAGGGGTTTCTCCTGGAGAGTCCAGGTCAGGGCCCTGTGCATCATAGCAACTGAAGGTCCTTGGCAGCCAGAGGACTTCCACATATGCACAGTGAACACCAAACTAGTGGTAATTGATGGGCTGTGGAAATAGCACCTAAACGAACATTTGGATCTCTTAATGGAAGCATAATCCTAGGAGAATATATCTCATGAAACAGGTACAGGTTTAAGAGTGGAATGAACAGGAAGTCTTCAGAGGCATCCCCACTGGCCTATTATATAAATACTCAGCCTGAACTGTGCCTTCACCTGCCAGTGCCACTTCTGTTCACGAGAGCCTGCAAAACTGCTTCAGCCAGCTCTTCTTGCTGTTCTTTTCTCAGGGAGTGGCCTGAAGGCCCAACTAATCCTAACGACAGCTGAAATAGCAGATCTGGGCTTGAAAGACTCACAGGTAAGGATGTAGCAGCATTGGTACCTTTGTTAGTCTGACACAACCGACCCCGGGGACAGAAGAGAAGACCATAGTATCCAGGTATCTGCAAGGGAATATATAGCAGGGTATAGTTTTTCCTTAATTATCTGCTCAAACCTTTCCTCTTAGAAAAATGTACATTCTAACCAGGCATGGTAGATCAGAATCATGGATCAGTAGGCAGTTAGTAAAAAATGAACATCAAAACAGGTTGGAAAGTACTGCTGTACAGCCATTTCCCAACTTTTTGCCAGAGTACCACAACTATTCCCTTCAGGGTACCCACCTGAATAGCCTTCCCTGGAAGGCATGGGACCCAAGGTGATCCCTCCACCTGCACCTTGTATGCTCCACTCTCTGCGCATTGATGCAAGTAGCAGCGACCAGTGAGCTCCACTTCCTTGAGGTGTGGGACATGAGAAGGATACGTGGTCTTATCCACCAGGAGCAGTTGTGAAGTGAGGTTAGCAAGGAAACAACGACTGTGGGGATGGTAGATCTCTCCATGGGGATTCTCCACCCCAGCTGGGAATCCGTTTTCCTTCTTCCAGCATTCACTCTGAAGGGCAGGGCAGAAGGTAGAATAGTGTTTGTCCTGATGCCTGAGAAGTTGAATGCCTTCCAGGCCCACTCAGTTTTTCACTGCTCTGTAATCTGCTCACCCCATTGGCTAAGGGCTTGTACATGCGACAACCTTCCAGCATGGGGTCTGAGACACAGCTTCCCTTGTCCAGGTGCAGGTAGTGGCAGCCCAGCCCACTGTGTGGAAGGGATGGTAGAGTGACATTAGGATCACTGACAGCTGTACAGTCTCCCAAGCACTCAGCACACACACCTGCCAGTACAGAAGAAGTCTGAGGTGCCAGTCCCACATGTGGTCACCAGGCCAAATTCCAGGCCAGATCCTGCTTGAGAGAGGAAGAGAGGGAAAGAGGGTCCTCAACAAATCTGTTAGCCTCAGCTGTGCTTACAGCTTCAGTTCTACCTCAGCGGCAGAGAATCCCTTCCAGCCCCTCCCAGTTCCCCTAGAGCTGACTCGGTCGAGTGCCCCTCTGCAGCTCTCCCTATTTCTCACCCCGGCCCCAAAGCAGCTCCTCTGCAGCGCTGAGGTTGACCTGGTACCAGCCAGAGTCTTTGAAGGCAGCAAGAGTGATTGGGTCAAGTCGAGTGCGCTGGGCACCATCAAAGGTGGCAGTCATTAAAGAGCCCTGGAGAAGTCTGGCCTCCCAGTGTGAGGAAAGAGGGCCCTCCTGGAGGACGTAGCAGATAACTGGTTGCTACCTGGCTACTCCCTCTTTTTTCCATCACCCCGAGGTGTCCTCATTCTCACCTTGTCTTCCAAGGGAACACCCAGCGGAACCTCTAGCACTCCCAGGTGTTTGGCCAGGCTGAGGCTAACAGCTGGAGTAGTGAGAAACAACTGTCCCCACTCATTTTGCCTTGTCACTTGTTGCCTTGTAGAACAGTTCTCTCTAACTGAGTACAGAATATGAGGAGAGGAAAACTTAGGAAAGTTGAGGTAAAACTGAAAGGAAGGAGGTCATGAAGTAGTGAATTCCCTCTGGTTGACCCTGTGGGATGTCCTCTCCTTCATTCCTCTCATTTACCCGTGAGTCCCGAGAGGCAATCCCGCCACTTCTTGAAGAGCTGTCCAGAGAATCCCAGGACATGGAACAGTTCATGTAGTGTGGCCTAAGGATAAATTACTGCTGAGTGAGGAGGGAGGAGTTGCAGCAGGATTGACCAACCACTCTACAGCCCCTCTGCCCAATCAACTCCTCTTGAGATCCCTATTCCATCCTTAATAGGATCTTCCATTTCATGGGGAGCTGAGTGGCCTGCCTCCCACCTCCCAACCTGTGTACTTCCCCCTGATCTTCATGCAGCAGTCACCATGACGATGTCACTGTGGCTGAGGCTAGAGCTGGTAAGGTGTTGGGCACAGTAGACAATGGTACCAGCAAGGGGTCTCTCTTCTGAGTCCAGTTGGCAGCAGGCAGCATAGGCTATGATAGAGGGCTATAGGTGGGCCAGGACAGAGTAGGGGTGGAAAGGATGAAGGTGGGGTGACACAGAGAGAAGAAATCTTCCTGAAAATGGAGGACAAGGGTATTCTGCAGGAGTGGTATCAAGGATGGCTTGGAGCTTTTTTAGCCTCTACCCAGCATGCCCCAAATTATTCCAACTAAGCACAACTTAATAACAACTGCTTGTATGCTCCCTAACCCTCTTCATGAGATTTAAGATTAAAAGAGGCAGAACAAAGAAAGGGATTTGATTTGACCCTCACCTCTTGGTGGCACTTGAAAGTGTGGGCAACCCGCACATAAAGGAGAAAATCGGTGTTTGGGACCCCAGGCCCATCTGACTGGACCAGCTGTGGGGGACCCTGCTCCTCTGGCCACAAGGCATAACCACGGAGATGGGTGTCAGGAATCTGGCAGGGAGTGAAATGTAACATCCAGCTTGGCAGATAGGCTGGGACAATAGGAAACAGGGTAGGAGTAAGGGAGAATGAGTATCTTTGGTCTGGCTTAGTGTTATCTAGGCAGCTGGCTGGAATACAGCGTTCTCTGTTCCCCTCTCCCCTAGTGTCTCATTTGCTAAATTTTGTGGGAGAGAGGAGCTCAGGAATCTATATTGTTAAGAAGCACATTATTTAAAAAATTTATAATAATATAAAAAATTCAGAATGGTGGCTTATGCCTGTAATCCCAGCACTTTGGGAGGCTGAGGTGGGAGGATCATCTGAGCCCAGGAGTTCAAGACCAGCCTAGGCAACATAGTAAGATATCATCTTTACAAAAAAAAAAAAAAAAAAAGCCAGGCTTGGTGACTCAGCCTGTAATTCTAGCAGTTTGGGAGGCCAAAGCCAATGGATTGCCTGAGCCTGCAGGTTTGAGACCAACCTGGGCAACTTGGCAAGACCTCGTCTCTACAATAAATTAAAAAAAAATTAGCTGGGCATAGTAGCTGTGTCTGTAGTTCCTGCTACTTGGAAGGCTGAGGTGGAAGGATCACTGGAGCACAGCAGATCGATGCTGGGTTGGCCATGAGCCTGTGTGCCACTGCACTCCAACCTGGGCAACGGAGTGAGACACCAACTCAAAAAATGTGTGTGTGTGTGTGTGTGTGTGTGTATAAAATAAAGGAAACACATTATGGAATAGGTAAACATTATGAACACACAAAAAAGAAGCATATTAAGTAATTCTGTGGCCTGTGGTTTTAGAGAAATCTAAGCTGGATCTCCAGATCCCTAAGACTGAGATGTTGCTCTCACCTTTGCCCCTAGGCAACTCTCTCCTTTGTACTCTGGGTTTAAGAGGCTGCACCTGCCAAGAATATGTATAGGTGAGCTGGAGATATTTCTAAGTATCCCAGAAGAAAAACTATATACATTCTCAGTGACATGAACTCACCTGTGGTAGTTTGGGGTACCCGGGTCTCCCCAGACAGCATGACAGTACTGTGCAGGGTCTCGACTCAGAAGCAGGGGTCCTTGCACTGGAGGGACTTGACAAGAAATCAGTTTCCCTTCTGCATCTTAGAGTTGATGTTTCTTTTCTCTGTTGATCTTCCTCCGCTAGACCTCTCTGGTCCTTAGCCCTCCGCGACTCCTCCTGTTCCCTCACTTACCTGCTAGGATACTCTGGATCCACTGAATGGCCTCTCTCACTGCAGCTAGGGCTCGGGATGCCCCTCTCTCCCCATCTCCCGTGGGATCCCCAGCTCCATCTGATAGAGGATCTCCTAGATAGAACGCTTGGATTCGTAGGGATTGAGGATCATGGGAGCCAGGGAGAGCGAGGGAGGCAGAGAGGAAGCTCAGGGAAAGTTGCGGGGAAGGGGGCCTGAGAAGGCTGACAGACTTCTGTGTCTCATCATGTAGACATCTGCCTGTGGCTACCCTGAGGAGCAGCAGCAGCAGCAGCATCTTCCTTCAGTATCACTCCATAGGCTGTCCTGGATCCTGCTTTCCGTCCCCTTCTTCCCTGGCCCACTTTCTTCTGGCTTTCCTCTTTCTACTATCACCGTATCCCCTCCACCACTCTTGCTTATTTTTGCAAGATTTGAATGTTGACTCAATCTACAGTTCCCTGCCAGGAGGGAGGGCCACAAGGGAGTGTGCTGGGGGTGGGGAAGTGTTTTTCTGAGGCCCCAACTTCCCAAAGAGGAGCCTGCCTTATCCACGTTGGAACCCCTTTCTGATTCTCTTCCATCCCTCATCCTATTTCCCCTGCCTTTCTGAGTAGAAAACCTCAGGACCTTCTTAGAACTAAAAAATTGTTGCTGTAGTAATGGGCGGTGCTGGAGGGGGGCATTCTTTGCTTTGCAGGTGTCTGCTGCCTCATTGGAGCTGGGCAAACAAGACTTCTGCACTAGCCCCGGTATCAGAACTGGGTGGCCTCTAACTAAACTGCAAGTTTTTCAGGCATTTCTTTCATCTTCGTAGGACTCTTAGTAGGTGCCCAACAAATACATGTTAGTTGACTGGTATCTCCTGTGAGAGGCTTCACAGAAGCTGCTTATGGGCTTGCGGGGGGAGGAAAAAATAAATAAACTCTTAAAATGGACATTAATAGATGTTCAAAGATGTTCTTAAGGATCTCTCTCTGTTTTCTTTGCTCAGACTGTGCTTTCACATCCTGTTTCCTCTGCTTAGATACCCCTCCTCCCCTGCCTGCCTGGCTAATTTCCACCTTTCCGGTAATTACTCTGGGAAGCCTTTCTTAACACTCCCAGCCCAAATTCCACACCTTCCAGAGGAGGAGGGAACCACTTCACAGGAGGAGCTCTCCTCCCAGATCCTAACAGAACACTGTCAACCTGTATCATAATTGTTGGCTTAGTGGCTCTTCCTCCTCATCCTACACTCCTGGAAGGTAAGCCTGCTTCCTGTTTGTCTTTGTGTTCACAGCATTCAGCGCAGCCCATAGGGCCTAGTATTCACTACATGGATGAAGGCACAGAACCTAACCCCATTATTTAACTTTTGAAGAAACAAGACTAAGGCAATATAGCTAATTAGTGAAGCCAAGGAGTTTAAGAGTTTAGAGAAGGGCTGCTGCCTTCCCAGGGAGGCTAGATTTTATATTTTTACATACCAGAACTGTGGTTGGAACTACCTGTTACAAGGGAGACACCTGTTGGGATCAGAAACCTATAGCTCAACATATGGCACACTGAACGCTGAACTGAAGAAGAATCCTAAGGTCTCTCTGACCTTGCCTGCTACAACTGTGTCTCCCAAAGCATAGGCCCTTATCTGTCTAAGACCCAGACCCACCAAGGAGAACAACTTTTTTTTTTTCCTCTGCCTGAACAGACTCTTTAACTGTCAAAGAGTACTGTTTACAAGTTAATTTCTGTTCCTGGATCCATTCATTCTCCCTAGTAATCATTTATTACCCCTCAACAGATTTCTTTGTTCTTCCCTCCCATAACCTGTTTTGTCAGGATCCAAGCCCCCATTCTTTCTGTAACCTTAAGATAGTATATACTTCAGTATACATTTTGGTTCTTCATTCTGAGGGTTCCTGTGTAAACACATTAAATATATTTGTGTGCCTTTTCCTCCTATTAATCAATCTGCCTCATGTCAGTGATTTTTCAGCAAACTTCCAGGAGGCCAAGGGTCTTGGCCCCATCCACTCTGGAGCCAAACTCACTCTGCTATTTTCTATCTATATAATTTTGGCCAAATGCCTCAGTTTTCCCATCTGTAAAAGGGATGATTGTACTTACAGGGTTGTTATGAGGAGTGTGTGAATATTTATAAAGCACTGAGAACAATGTCTGACTCATGGTAAATACTAAATCAAATAAAGGCTACATATATCACTCCTATGTATATATATATCACTCCTATGTACAAATTATCATCACCATGTATACAAATCTTTAGGGGCTCTTTTTCTTTCTCTAAGACAAGTCTGGTCTTTTTTTCCACATGTCTGAAGTCTCCCCCACCCCTGGGATTTCTTGGGTTTTCTGGCCCAAGTCAGCCACCACTTCTAATGCTCTGCTGCTCCCCTGTGGCCATGCTGAGCTAGAGTGTGCCCTGGCAAGGGTAGGGGCTGATCTTAACTGCATACAGACCAGCAGAGCTTCACACATTCCAATAAACCTTTCCTACCTTTACAGCAAATTCTTCTTCATCTTTCAAAATCCAACTTCGAGGTTATCTGCCTGTTGAGACTTTTCGTTGCTCCCCCAGGCAGAGCTAGTTTGTGAATCCTCTGTTCACCAATAGCATTTCTTTCATATCTTTGACATAACACTTAGACAATATTATCCTATTTGTGTGCTTGTCTCCCTGTTAGGCGGTTAGCAGGAACTGTTATTTGTCTCTGCCTCTTTGAAGAGGTATGAAGTAGGAGCAGATGAGCAAGGAGGTGAGAGTAAGGATATAATCATCTTATGGAGTACTCCTTTTTGCCCAGACATTGCTCCAAGCACTTTATACTCATTTAATTCTTCCAGCGACCTTATGAGGTAGGTACCTTGTATTCTTATTATTACCCGATTTTTATAACCGAGGCACAGCAAAACTAGGCAACATGCATAGTTGGTAAGTGGCAGTGGAGTTGAACCCATGTAGCCAGGCTTCTGAGCACAGACTTTAACCCACTATGCAATACTGCTTCTCAGCCTGGGCAACATAGCAAGACCCTGTCTTGATAAAAAATAAAAATTAGCTGGGTATGGTAATTTAGTCCTAGCTACTCAGTTGGCTGAGAAGGAAGGATCAACTGATGCCAGGAGTTCAAGGCTGTAGTGAGCTATGATTGTGCCCCTGCATTTGAGCCTAGGCTCAAGTAAGAATGAGACCTTGGACTCTGTCTTTAAAAACAAAACAAGCCGGGCTCAGTGGCTCAGCCTATAATCCCGCGCCTTTGGGAGGCTGAGGTGAGTGGATTGCCTGAGCCTGTGGGTTCGAGACCCGCCTGGGCAGGGAGACCTCATTCTACAATAAATCAAAAATCAGCCAGGCATGGTAGCGCGTGCCTGTAATTCCGGCTACTTGGAAGGCTGAGGTGGAAGGATCGCCAGAGCCCAGTGGGTCGAGGCTCCGGTGGCCGGAAGCGGCCACTGCACTCCAGTCTGGGCAACAGAGTGAGACTCCAACTCAAAAAAAAAAACAAAAACAAAACATTTCTCTCAAGAACAGTGTGGAGGGGAAGTCAGGTTGTGATGAAAGGAAGAGAATGAGGAGCGAAAATAAGGATGAGGAGAAAAGGAGGTGATGAGGAAGGAGTGAACGGGGACAAGGAGAGAGGATGGAAGGATAAGAGAGGATGGGGATAGTCAAAAACAAACAAGCAAAAGAAAGTCAGGGCCGGGTTTGATGGCTCAGCCTGTAATCCTGTGCTTTGGGAGGCCAAGGTGAGTGGATTGCCTGAGCCTGCGGGTTTGAGACCCGCCTGGGCAACTTGGCGAGACCTCATCTCTACAGTAAATCAAAAAACCAGCTGGGTGTGGTAGCACGCACCTGTAGTTCCAGCTACTTGGAAGGCTGAGGCGGAAGGATTGCCGGAGCCCAGCAGGTCAAGGCTGCAGTGGCCAGGAGTGGCCACTGCACTTGAGTCTGGGCGACAGAGTGAGACTCAACTCAAAAAAAAAAAAAAAGAAAGGATGGGTAGGAAGGGGAGAGAAAGTACAGAGGTAGAAAGTTAGGGATAAAGAGAGAAGATGTTGATGAGGAACTGGGTGGAGGTGAAGGAGACATGGGATGTGGAGCGAGGAAGGAATGAGGAGAGCTGTCTCCCAGGGAGGAGTCATCACTCATAAGAATGCTTCATCAGTAGACCCATCTCTCAGTTCCCCCGCCTTTCATCTCTGACTTTCTCCTCCTCCATGCCATGCTGGTGAGCCTCTCCCAGGGTCATACCCCGAATCTTATCATCGCTGGAGACTGCAGCACCTATGAAATAACGAATCAAACATCCCACTCTCTGATAGGATCTCCCTTCCTTAGGGTTCGTTTGCTCAAGCTGGCTCACTGCAACTGTTCCACGAGCTCGCTGCAGAAATGCTGGTTCTTCCTGTCTTCACATCTCCCCTTCTCTGCCTTAGGTCCCAGGTTTACCACTGCAGTCCCTCCTTTGTAAATCCCTTCAAGTCTTCTCCCCATCTGTCCTTTCCATCCCACTTCCCTGAGTAAGTCCAAGCCTCAGACAGACCCAACATTTGTCTTTGCACTTGTCCCTGAGCTACTAAAGACCACTGAAGGAAATCATCCCAGAGGACAGACTGTTGTCACTCTGAAATGATCATCATCAGTGATCAATGTTGATTAGGCACTCTCAAGTCAGAAATCTCAGCAACAAGCTCCCTCAGCAACGAGGGTTTTATACCTTTAAGCCTCCATCCTCCCCTCCTGCTTAATGACCTTTAGTTACTCTTTCTTTCTTTCTTTCTCTTTCTCTTTCTCTCTCTCTCTCTCTCTCTCTCTCTCTCTTTCTTTCTTTCCTTTTTTCTTTTCTCTCTCTCTCTGAATCAGTCTCACTCTGTCACCCAGGTTGGAGTGCAATGGCACCATCACAGCTACTGCAGCCTTGACTTGCTGGGCTCAGGCAATCCTTCAGCTTCAGCCTTCCTAATTTTTTTGTTGCCTAGGCTGGTCTCAAACTCCTGTGCTTGGGTAATCCTCTTGCCTAGGCCTCTCAAAGTGCTGTGATTATAGGCATGAGCCACTGCGCCTGGCCTAGTTACCTTTTCTTTCATGGTGAAAATAAAAGCCATATAACAGGAACAGCCTCAGCCTGCTACAAACCTATTTGTATTTATATCTATTGCCATCTCCCTTCTTTCTTGCTAGAAGGGAGGAGATGTCTTTTCCTGGAAGGTCAGTTCTCCCTCTGATGCTCTGAATCCCAGCTAAGGCAGCTCTGGCCTCAGCCTCTTCAAGGCCTCCCTGCCTCATCCTGGCAGCATCTGTCTTGCCCATCCCTGCCCCCCAGCCTTTTGTCAGTGAGTGGGAGAACCTGATTGGGGCCCTTTACATAATACTTTTTTCTCCACCGGGAGCCTCCCCACATTTTTGCCAGACGAACTCCTATTTACCTTTTAGATATCTACAAATATGTTACTCCCTCAAGTCTTTCCTGACACATTTAAATCAGGTGTCTTTGTTAATATCTGTCACCAGTTACCTCTTTACTTTTGCCAAATAGCATTGCTCACAATTTATAATCACGTATTTTTGTGGTATGTTTTTCTGTCACCCTCACTAATCTGTAAACCCCATAAGGACAGGGACTGTCCTTATTTGTCCTGTAGCTCCTATAAAAAGTAAAGTGCCTGGTCTTGAGTAGATGTTTAATAAGTATTTTTTGAGCAAATGAATGAATATGGTGAGAAGGCAGGAGAGAGGTGAGAGAAGAGTGAGGGTAGGTGATAGGAGGTGAGGAGAATAGATGGAGAGTGAGAGAGAAACTGGTAACGAGGGCAGTATGCAAAGGTAGGGCTAGGGATAGGAGGAAGAGAAGGGAGAGAGGACCAGGGACAAGCAGTCTTTGTGCTAGATTTGAGGAAGGCTTCCAGACCTTGAGTGGGCTTCCAGGAGCTCTGTTTCTCGGAGCCATGTGTATGAGGTTTGAAGGCAGGGCTGGCAGGCGGGGCTAGACTTTATCTTGGGGTGCAGCCCTAACCTCAGATGGTGACAGAGCTGGAGCCAGCAGGGGTTTTGCAAACCATCCCGATTGCAGCAGGCCAGCAGTCTAGCTGGGGATGGGCGGGCGGGGCCTGAGCTTATCTCCTGAGTACAGTCCTAACCTCAGATGGTGACAAAGCCAGAGCTAGCAGGCGTTTTGCAAACCGTCCCGATTGCAGCAGGGTTGGATGGCCTGGCCAAGGGTGACAGCACTAGGTGTGGGGAACAACAGGGGTTTGGACAGTTTGGGGCTTCAGAGTGAAGCTTAGCTTGTGGGGCACGGGGGATGAATCCATTCTGGGTTTGACTTGCTTCTACCTATCTCAGAGCCCTGTTTTGTTCTTCTAAACGAGAAGAAAATCTTAAAAAGTCTGTCCCTGGATCTAAATGAATTAATTAAGAAGTGAGAGGCTACAGCCCTGTGGGTGGGTCTCTTCCTATTAGAAAGCCTGCCCCTTCCCAGGCCCAAGGACCCTTCCACTGCTCCCTGAAGTCAGAATTGATGGGCATTTTGATTAAGTAAAGTTGCAGCATTTTCCTCTGAAAACCCTCACCCTTTCCCCGTAGGAAGAATTTCTCATGTGCCACTGGGGTTTTTTTGAGGCCAGGCCTGCCTATGGGAGCACCTGACTGAGGCCAGCCAGGGGTCCTGTCCAGGATGGATGTCTGCCTGCTGGGAGCTGGTGAGGGTGATGGGAAGTAACTGGCGGGTTCCAGAGGAGATGCACAGGCCCTCAGCCAGTCTGGCTGCTGTCGCCTCAGCATCTCCCACACAGCCCCCTCCGTCCCATAGTCCCTTCACTGACTTGGGGCAGGGGAGGGGGTGGAGGTAAAGAGGCCCCTTTCCACCCCACAACCCCAACCGGGATCTTGCAACACTGGGATGGGGGCCCTGGGGGACCAGGCATGTGGCAATCTGTTGTGGGGGGAGGTGTGCACTGAGCAGGGGGCAGCTTTCACAAGCCACTGCCTCCACCGCCGACTGACCTTGGCAGACTCACCTTGGGCAGCTTCCTCCCTCTCTGCAGAATCTCCCCACAGCCTTCCTTCTCCTTCACTAGCTTCCCTGTGACCTGAGATCCTGTCTCTCAGCTTAAGATTGTCATCTTGCTCCTCACTTCTGCTTGAGAAGGCAAAGTGGGCCTGAGTAGTGGGTTCTAAAGCAAGGAATGCCTGTGTGTGCTGTTTGGACCCTGATTTGCTGGTTTTGCCGGTAGCTTTCTCTGGGCAGGGTTTAGCTAACTGCCCTTCCCTGGGTGCCTTTCTGCCATCCCCTTTCCTAGCGGTGGCAATCTCACAGCTGTGGTGGAAGTAAGAGGATGGGCAAAGGGCAGGGAAGCCGAATCCAGGGGCAGAGATAACCCTGTTTTCACCCTACTTTCCATCCATCCAGCTTTTTATTCATTCATTTATTTATTTTGTATTTATTTATTTATTTTTGAGTCAGAGTCTCACTCTGTTGCCCAGGCTGAAGCACAGTGGCATGCTCATGGCCACCGCAACCTCTACCAGCTGGGCTCAGGCGATCCCTCTACCTCAGCCTTCCAAGTCGTTGGAACTGCAGGCGTGCTGCACCACCATGCCTGGCTAATTTTTTGACCTATTGTAGAGACGAGGTCTCGCCAAGTTGTCCAGGCTGGTCTTGAACCCCTGGGCTCAGGCAGTCCTCTCTCCTTGACCTCCCAAGTGCTGGGATTACAGGCGTGGGCCACTGCACTGAGACTCTTGAACTGAGACTTTGGAAGCATGCCACCTGGCCCAGATAACTTATTTTATTTTGGAGAAATGAGGTCTCACGCCAGGCTTGGTGGCTCAGCCTGTAATCCTGTGCTTTGGGAGGCTGAGGTGAATGGATTGCCTGAGCTCGAAGGTTCGAGACCCGCCTGGGCAACTTGGCGAGACCTCATCTCTACAATAAATAAAAAAATAGCCGGGCATGGTAGCACGCACCTGTAGTTCCAGCTGCATGGAAGGCTGAGATGGAAGGATCGCCGGAGCCCAGCAGGTCAAGGCTGTGGTGGCTGGGAGTATGCCACTGCACTTCAGTCAGGGTGACAGTGAGACTCCAATTAAAAAAAAAACAAAAAAGAAATGAGATCTCACTATGTTGCTCAGGCTGGTCTTGAACTCCTGGCCTCAAGTAATTCTCCCACCTTGGCCTCCCAAAGTACTAGGATCACAGGCATGAGCCACTCCATGCCCTGGTCTTCACCCCAGTTTCTTAAGAGAGTCACTTGCAACTCCGTTCTGGAGTGAAGGAGGTATATATTTTTCTTTCTTATCCATATCTTCCTTCTTTTCATTCTGCCAGTCACTCTTGGCTTTCTTTCTTTTTCATCATCACCCTGCTTGTCCTACTCACTCTTCCACCCAAAGGCACATCTTCCTCCTTGAAATTTTTTAAGTTTCAACTTAAATGTCATTTCCTCAGAGAGACCTTCCTAGATCATCCCAGCTATAATAGTCTCCTCCCTGGCTGTTGGTTTATTGGGTTTCCCTAATGGGCATATTCAAATGAAGTAATCAAGAGAATTGAATGAAAGTACTTTATGACGATGTGAAGGAACAGGATTTAGGGAAAGCAACTGGCACCCTGGGCTAGCCCAAATTGGGAGCCCTTATGCTCAGGCCCTGAGGTCAGGGGAATCTTCTCAGAGGGACTATGGAGAGGGCCTATCAGTGAGGGAGCTCCCTTCTCTCTCCTCTTGCCTTCTCTCTCCTGTCAGTCTCACCTCCAGCCCCTTAGGAAGCCTGTGTGTCCACCTGAGAGCTGGATAGGGTGATGAAGGGCAGAGAGGGAACCTGGAGGGGCGAAGGAACACATTTGGCACACTTATTTTATTTATTTATTGAGTCAGAGTCTCACTCTGTCCCCCAGTCTAAAGTGCAGTGGTGGGCTGGGCGCGGTGGCTCACGCCTATATTCCCAGCATGTTGGGAGGCCAAGATGAGAGGATTGCCTGAGCCCACAGGTTCCAGACCAGTCTGGGCACCTTGGTGAGACCTCATCTCTACAATAAAGCAAAAGATTAGCTGAGCATGGTGGTACATGCCTGTAGTCCCAGCTACTTGGAAGGCTGAGGCGAAAGGATCACCTCAGTCCAGCAGTCTGAGTTGGCTATGGCTGTGAGCGTTCATTGCACTCCAGCCTGGGCGACAGTGTGAGACTCCAACTCAAAAAAAAAAAAAAAAAAAAAAATAAGTGAAGTGGCACACTCACTACTACCACAGGCTGGACCTGCTGAGCTCAGTCGATCCTTCTGCCTCAGACTTCCAAGTAGCTGGAACTATAGGTGTTTGCCGCCACACCTGGCTACTTTTTTGATTTACTGGAGAGACAAGGTCTTGCCAAGTTGCCCTAGCTGGTCTCAAACCCCTGGGCTCAGGCAATCCTCTTCCCTCAGCCTCCCAAAGTGCTGGGATCATAGGTGTGAGCCACTGTGCCCAACTGGCACACTTGTTTATTGTCTTTTTCTTCCTACCTATCCTGCCGAGAACTTGTCTTATTAACAGAATAGATGCTCAACAAACACTTACTGAATAAATTATTTTGGCCAAAACCAGCTGAGGTCAGATTGAAAGCCTCCTTCAGGAAGCATGTCTCCTGGCTATGTGTCAGCCTCCTGGGATATGATCTGATGTAAAGGATTGGGTTGTGCTCTGCAGCTCCACATCACTCTGGGATCACAGTGGCAAGATGGGGATGTGGTTCTTTTCCAGACTGGCTGCCAGTCAGAATGGGAGGAGATACAAGTCAGAGCTATGGGAAAGAAGCTTGAGGTCGACCTTGAAGCAACCCAGGTCCTATCACCCAGAACCTTGAAAGTAAGTCAAGGGGCAGTGGTCTTGAGCCGAGAGGAGGAAATCCGGAGGTTGAGTCACTTACCATGTTCTGTACAAACCCTCCTTATGCAATGCATCCCCCTGGACTGAAAGGAAGGTGCGGGGATTCTCCTAGGCACCCACAGAGATGAACACCTCCTCCCTTACACACCCAGGAGCCTCCCATCTGTCCCTCCACCAAAGGTTCAGATCTGTCCACCCAAACCAGCCCTGGGCAGCCCCAGGACACAGAGGTAGGAGATGGTACCTGAGAGATATGAAGGCAAAGGCAGGAAAAGGACTGAGTCCTGGGCCAGGTAGTTATGCTTGAGGAAAGAGAGACAGAGACAGAGACTGGGATGATCTAGACAGCAGTTTCTCTCCACCTCAGAATGTTATTTCTTGATGCCTAACTTGGGCTTTCCCAGCAGTGGCCTAGGGGAGATGATAACTAGCCCTTCTTCTGTTCCCAGGTCTCTGACACTGTTGGGCAATTCATGGTTACTTATTGAAAGTGATTTGTGTGCCATACTTATGCTGTATATCCTTGAGAGAAGGGTGCAGCACCGAGTAGAGAGACAGGTACCATGTGTTGAGATAGCAAAGGGATTCAGTGAGCGTCAGAAGTGTCTTATCCCTTCTGGCCATCAACTGCTTTATCTATAAAATGTGGCTCACACTATCTTTATTGTGTGAGAGCAAAGCCCACCAGATGATCTCTTGAGGTCTCTTCCAGTACCTCTTGAGATCTGTGATTTTATGGAGTTAGTTTTGGTTCTGTCTCTAAACAGTTACATCACTCTGGGTAAGCCCCTTCCCTTCTCTGAGGCCTCAGTTTCCTCACCAGCAAAATGAGAAGTTCAGATGGGATCTTTGAGGTTCCTTCAGTTCTAGCAAAATGGAATCCTAACAGATGTTCATGCTTACCATGTGCCAGGCCCTGTTTTCCAATAATATAACAACACTTTGAGTTGGGTACTAATATCATGCTCCTGTTTTGCAGATGAGGAAACTGAGGTGCAGACAGAGATAAGTAATGGCTCAAACTTGTAAACAGCAGAGGAAGATTCAAACTGAGATTCTTTTTTGGTTTTCTTTTTGAGTTGGATTCTCACTCTGTCGCCCAGACTGGAGTGCAGTGCCACATTCCTGGCCACTGCAGCCTTGACCTGCTGGGCTCTGGCAATCTTTCTGCCTCAACCTTTCAAGTAGCTGGAACTACAGGCACGCGTTACCATGCCCAGCTAATTTTTAAAAATTTATTGTAGAGATGAGGTCTCACCAAGTTGCCCGGGCAGGTCTAGAACCCATGGGCTCAGGAAATCCACTCGCCTTGGCCTCCCAAAGCACTGGGATTACAGGCTGAGCCACCGAACCTGGCCAAAACTGGGATTCTTTTTCTTTTTCTTTTTTTGAGTTGCAGTCTCACTCTGTCGCCCAGACTGGAGTGCAGTGGCC
>NW_007253869.1:742762-745311 GCF_000164805.1 Carlito syrichta | reverse complement strand
GGAACTACAGGCGTGCGCTACCACGCCCGGCTAATTTTTTTATTTATTGTAGAGATGCGGTCTCGCCAAGTTGCCCAGGCGGGTTTCGAGCCCATGGGCTCAGGCAATCCACTTACCTCAGCCTCCCAAAGCATGGGATTACAGGCTGAGCCACCGAGCCCAGCTAAAACTGTGATTCTTAATTGTGTTGTTCTGTGTCTTAGGCTATAGTTCAATGAAAAAGAAATTGCAGCTGGGTGCAGTGGCTCACACCTATAATCCCAGCACTTTGGGAGGCTGAGGTGAGAGAATTGCCTGAACCCGTGGGTTTGAGACCAGCCTGGGCAACTTGGCGAGATCTCATCTCTACAATACATTAAAAAAAAAAAAATTGCCAGGTATAGTGGTGTGTGCCTGTAGTTCCGGTTACTTGGAAGGCTGAGACAGAAGGATCACCTGAACCCCAGCAGGTCAAGGCTGTGATGGCCGAGAGCGTGCCACTGCCCTCCAGCCTGGGTGACAGAGTGAGACTCCAACTCAAAAAAAAAAAAGAAAGAAAATACTTTGGCCGGGCTCGGTGGCTCAGCCTGTAATCCCGCGCCTTTGGGAGGCTGAGGTGAGTGGATTGCCTGAGCCCGCGGGTTCGAGACCCGCCTGGGCAGCGAGACCTCATCTCTACAATAAATCAAAAAATCAGCCGGGCGTGGTAGCGCACGCCTGTAATTCCGGCTACTCGGAAGGCTGAGGCGGAAGGATCGCCGGAGCCCAGCAGGTCGAGGCCGCGGTGGCCGGGAGCGGCCACTGCACTCCAGTCTGGGCGACAGAGTGAGACTCCAACTCAAAAAACAAACAAACAAAAAAGAAAATACTTTGAGTGTGGGGTTTAAGTGGCACAGACAGATTGTCATACTCTTTCCTATTATCAATGTTGTCATAGACAAATCAGTTCTCAAGGTCTTTCCTAAGCACCCTGATTCTCAAGCTTTAGAGAACCAGAACCCCAGGGTGGAGAGGCAGATGGAGGCAGGTGGGTGGGAACGGTAGGGGGCGGGGAGGATGCCTGTGTGGTAGACTGAGCCTTTGGAACCAGAGAGAAGAGATGCGGAGTGCTGGATCAAGGGCTAAGAGACTATACGTATTGCAGAGCCATCAGGAACTTTCCTTTGGCCACCTGGGGCAGGAGCTCCCAGACCTGCACCTCAAGGTGTGAGAGAACAGGCCCAGGGTCTGCAGGCCTGGGCATGAGGGACTGTGTGGTGCTGGATCCCCCTACAAGCCACAGATCTCTGTTAGAAGAGGGTCCGAGGTTGCTCCAGGTCCTGACAGGTTGGTGGGGGAGCATGACTTCAGCTCACAGAATAGGGGGTGGTGGGGTTGTGGAGGGGAGAAGAGCAGAGTCACAGACTCAGGCTGGCTGTGTGGTGTGTTGGGGAGGGCTATGGGCAGCATGTCTTTATTTCTACATGCCCCTTTGGGCGTGGAAATGAGAGGTGTGTAGACCCAGCCACAGGCATTCCCTGCCCTTGGGGTCCTCCATCTCACACACACACACACACACACACCCCAACACACACACACACACACACACACACACACACACACACCAACACACACCAACAGCCCAGCACCAAGTCACAGTGCAACTTTATTCAGCCACAGAATGCTGAGTCTTACCCGCCCTTGCCACCCCACTGCCGTTTGTCCATGGTCTGTGTCTCAGGCTCAGCCTATGAAGGGCTCCAAGGTCCCAAGGAAGTGGTGGCCCCCAGGGTCACGCCGGGCCAGGGGGCCTGGGGCCCACAATCCACCAGCCAGGCTCAGCTGCAACCCCCCACGCCCTTGATGAGATTGGCAGCCTCAGGGATCTGGCGGAAGAGGTTTCGGAGGGTGTCTAGCTCCTGGGTGAGCTGCTCTACGCGGCTGCGGAGGCGCTCGTTCTCTGCCATGTACTCCAGCACCTTCTGCTGTGTCTCCAGAATGCGCCTCTTGGCCTTGTCCCGGCTCTTGCGAACGGCAATGTTGTTGCGCTCCCGCCTCAGCCGGTACTCCAGGCTGTCTTTGTTGACTGCCTTCTTGCCCTTGTGCAAGGGGCCAGCTGGAGAGGGTGCCTTGAGAAGGGGGCTGCAGGGGGACACGGCAGTGGCTAGAGGGGCCTGGAGGGAAAGGCACAGAGAGAGTGAGGGCTGGCCAGGAGGCAGAGTGGAGATGGGGCAAGAATCCCAGCAGCTAAGAATCCCACACTTGAGGCACGGAGGGAATGAGGACTCAGAGCCAGCTCCTATCTTCAGATCAAACCATCATTGCTCTGCCTCTGGGAGAGTAATAGCCTGGATCAGAAGACCAGAACTTCCTTTCTTCTTCTCACACTCTCTGAGGAGACTTTCCCTCAATCTGTCTCGAGTCTCCTGTTCTACCATCAGTGGGCATTTTCTCTTCTAGAAGCAGACTTTCCCTCAATCTGTCTCGAGTCTCCTGTTCTACCATCAGTGGGCATTTTCTCTTCTAGAAGCAGACTTTCCCTCAATCTGTCTCGAGTCTCCTGTTCTACCATCAGTGGGCATTTTCTCTTC
>NW_007253869.1:707588-742742 GCF_000164805.1 Carlito syrichta | reverse complement strand
GGGAGGGGGGGGGGGGGGGGGGGGCAGCAGAGAAGCTGGTGGGGGGCCTGAGATCAGGGTAGGTCAGTTTGCCCAATAGGCTTCAGGAAGAACATGGTGGGGTTTCAGAGTAGGAATCTATTCACAGAGAAGGGAAGCGGGGTCAGGTCTGGCAATGAGCACAAAGGACTTTGGGGTGGATCAGTTTCACAGAGCAACACCAAACACAGACATGGTAATGTAAGCGGGGAGCTCCAGGTTCCCCATCTACAACAGGCCTCTCTCTAGCCCCAGGGTGGCAGGGAGAACTGACCAGCTCTTACCTTGAGAACGCGCAGGGGCTGGCCGGGTGCTGCCAGGGTCGGGGCCAGGTGCATGGCTGTCTGCCCACAGTGTGCCACTTGGTACTGCAGGGGATTGTAGCCACTTCGGCTGGCACCTCGGCCGCCCTCTGGCCCTCGGGGCTCCTCCTTCACCGCCACAGCCCTGGGGTCGTAGCTCCCTGGGCTGCTGTAGATGCCAGGCCCCAGCGCCTTCCTGTCTGGGCCGAAGGTATGTGGGGGGTAGGCGAAGGGCCGTGGGTCAGGCGGCAGGTAGTGAGGGAAGGCAGGGGTTCCGGGGCCCTTAAGGCCTCTGGCCTCAGGCGCCGGCTTCACAGCGAAGAGGTCCGAGAGGAGCTGCTCTTCCCCAGACTCGATGTAGGCGGAGAGGTCGATGGAGGCCTCATGCTCACACATGTCCCCCAGCTCCCCGGGCCCAGCTCGGCCCCCCGAGAACTCAAGTGGCTGCTGGCCACCCCGGGGCTCACACTCGTAGTAGGTCCCGTGGGACATGGCCGGCCCGCCCCCTCGGCTCCCCGCCCCTGCCTGTTCTTGGGGCACCCCTTGGGGGTGCTCGGGCTGCCCTCTCTCGATCCTCTCCTGCCCTAGACCTGCCCTATGCCTGCCCTCTCTCAGTCTTCTGCCCTAGACCTGCCCTCTCCGGTCTCCTCTGTCACCCACTCCTGTGTGGCCTCTCTCCTCCCTCCTCTGCTGTGCTTCCTTTTCCTTCCTCTATAGTCAATGCCTCTCTTCTCTTCCCTTTTTTCCCCTCTCTCTCCCTGGGGTGATTCAGGGAGGGGCAGGGCGCACCCCAGAGGGAGGGAGGCACCCCAGAGGGAGGGAGAGAAAGGGGACCCCTGGCCTAGTTAGCAACTGAGGGCATTCTTCCATCAGGGTCCAAGTCAGGGTTTTGGAGATGCCTATAAGCTGATGCTTCTGGGAATGTCTCCCTGCTCCTTGTTGAGCCCAGGGAACTCCAAATCCTTGTTGAGAACAACACCTCACTCTGAATGTCCTCCTTCCTCTGACTTCCAAAAACTTCTGTGCAGAATGAGTTGCCAAGTCAGAGTGAACAGAGAAAGCCCTCTTCTAGTGCCGACCCCCAGCATGGTCTGAGCTCCTCCCTTGACACGCCTTCCTCTGGGTCCCCCCAATGCTGGGCTCCACCTACCCCCAGGGACAGTCAGTTCCTTTTGTAGCCCCACCTCCCAGAGCCTTCTAAATGAAGGCCAGGAGGGTCTTGTTTGAGAGGTTTAGGGAGTAGTGATAGGTTCCGGGAACAAGCTATACGTGGGAAACATGTGTTGTGGTCATTTGCTAGGCTTTTCCACAAGGTCTGTGCCAAAGCCCAGACACTAATGTGTTTCCAGGCCTGGCCACTTCTAGGAGCCAGGCACAGTGCCTGGGTTTGGCTGAGCACCTGGTCAGGACTTGGGCCTTGCATCCCAGGCCCAGGTAGGCTGCTGCTCTTGGAACAGACAGCCGTACAACTCTGGTGGCTCCAGCACCTCTCTGTTCCAGCTGCCCTGTGCTGCAAGAGGCTTGGGCTGGCACCTTGCCCTTCACTCTGGGCCCGAGGCTCTGCCTCTCATTTCCTGTGCCCTGGGCTGCAGGGCTCAGGAGCTCGCTGCAGCTCAGTTTGCTGTCTTTCCTTTTGCATGGCCGTTCTCTGACCTCTAATGCGTGTCTCTTGAGTCTACTTCCTCTTGTGAGACTTGAGAAGCCTCTTATGTCATCACCTCTTCCTGGGGCTCTGTTTCAGGGTCTCCAGGAGAAGCCCATGGCTGCCTCTCTTTTCTGCTTGGTCCTGTGCTGCCCCCCCCTTTTCTTTTTCCTCTGGGACTTGCCCGTTTCCTCCTGTCAGAGTCACCTGCTGTGGCTCTGCTTTTACCTGTCGAATTTCATCTCCAAAAGGGTCAATAGGTCCAGTGAAAAGAAAAGGACACAGAAATGTGTTACTGGCTCTTTTATCCCAGCAAATGCTATGGGTGCCTGGGCAGGGGGTTGGGGGTTGGGGGAGATGGGCAGAAGGTTTTTTTGGGGTTTTTTTGAGTTGGAGTCTCACTCTGTCGCCCAGACTGGAGTGCAGTGGCTGCTCCCGGCAACCGCAACCGCAACCTCAACCTGCTTGGCTCTGGTGATCCTTCCACCTCAGTCTTCCATGTAGCTGGAATTACAGGCACGTGCTACCAAGCCCGGTTGATTTTTTGATTTATTGTAGAGATGATGTCTCACTGCCCAGGCGGGTCTTGAACCCGCGGGCTCAGGCTATCCACTCACCTCAGCCTCCCAAAGCGTGGGATTACAGGCTGAGCCACCGAGCCTGGCTGGGCAGAAGGTTTTATAAAGTTGCCCACCAAGGGCTGGGTCACTGTGAGTAGGCCACAGTGGGGCAAATGCAGAGGGGCTACACATGGTGTTGAGCAAGAAAATAAAACATGCGAATGTAACTGGCCTACAAGTCAGGCAAGTTAACCTCCTGGTTAGCATCCTCCTTCCATCCTCCCTACCTCTCCCACCTACCCCAGGTGCTTTCAGTGCATGGCATGTGGTATGGCCAGATATGCCCTCTCTAAAAGACCTGACCTGGCATGGTGAGATCTGCTGTATCCCAGAGACAGAACTCAGGAACCAGATGGGGAGATATCTCTCCATTGCAAAGCTCAACTACTTCAGTTAGGTGGCAGTGCCTGTGTCGGCCATCAGGTGGCAACATTGGTTCAAAAATGCCAGACTTCGTGGACTGCTGTGATTCCAAATCGGATGGACAGCAGAGGGCAGTGTCCTACAGCCTTGTCACACAGGAAGGCTGCATTGGGAAGGAGGAAGAGGAAACATGGCTGGGATGGGGGGCTTGCAGTTCTGCTACAGGTAGAATGGGCAGGCTGGGAGTATTGAGCCCGGGGCCTTGTACCTCTTTTTTTTTTTTTTTTTAATTTAATTTTTTTTCTTAAGAGACAGGGTCTTAACTTTGTTACCCAGGCTGATCTCCAACTCTGGGCTTCAAGCTATCCTCCCACCTTGGCCTCCCAAAGTGCTGGGATTACAGGTGTGAGCTACCATGCTCAGCCACAGGGCCTTGTCTCAATTAAGAGAAAATCTGTCTTCTCCCCTATTTTGAAATAATAATAATGGTCAGGACTTGTACTTCCCGATAAAGTAATGCTTTTTCAGTCATTGAAATGTATATTTTTTCATGCTGACCATTTCATGTAGGAAGGTAGGCAGGGCAGACAGTATTTTTTTTGAGTTGGAGTCTCACTCAGTCACCCAGACTGGAGTGCAGTGGCCGCTACCGGCCACCGCAGCCTCGACTGCTGGGCTCTGGCGATCCTTCCACCTCAGCCTTCCAAGTAGCCAGAATTACAGGCATGCGCTACCACGCCCAGCTGATTTTTGATTTATTGTAGAGAGGAGGTCTCGCTGCCCGGGCGGGTCTCGAACCCGCGGGCTCAGGCAATCCACTCACCTCAGCCTCCCAAAGGCGCGGGATTACAGGCTGAGCCACTGAGCCCGGCAGATTTTTTTTTTTTTTTTTTTTTGAGTTGGAGTCTCACTTCATCACCCAGGCTGGAGTGCAGTGGCTCACTCATGGCCACCCCAGTGTTGACCTGCTGGGCTCCAGCGATCTTTCCACCTCAGCCTTCCAAGTAGCCGGAACTATAGGTGCTAATTTTTGATTTTTTATTGTAGAGACAAGGTCTCGCCAAGTTGCCTGGGCTGTTCCCATGGGTTCAGGCAATCCCCTCGCCTCAGCCTCCCAAAGTGCTGGGATTACAGGCTTGAGACACTGTGCCTGGCCGCAGACAGTATTTTTATCCCTATTTTATAAACGAGGAGAACAGGGCTGAGAGGTTGAGCTGCTCAAGGTCGTCCAAGGAGGATGCCTGGTTCATCCTGGGAGAGAAGGAGTGGGCTTACTCTTGAAATGGTCTCGGGCTGAAGGAATGGGGAAGGGGTTGCTGTGTGACTCAGGACATTCCATGGCCTCATTAGGGGGAAGTCTGCGTCAGTAGCTGGTGAACTGGGCATAGGAGGAAGCGGGAGGTGTGCAAATAGAGCCAGCAGGAAATGAGAAAGTCAGCAGCTTCAGCCGTGGTGAGATAAGTGATCTGGGCCCCTCACCTCCCTGGCTGGTGCTGACGTTGTCAGCATGCTGACATTAGTGTTTCCCAGTAACAGGGGTTTGACTGGGCCAGACAGTACTCTGGATGTCAGGGCAGGGTTGGGGGTCAGCTCTGGACAGGAAGGGGATGGAGTGCGAGGGCAGTGCCATTCGGGGACTAGGGGATTTTTGTCCAGAAAAGCAGCCTTTCCCAGTCAGCAAGATCGTTTTCCCTTTGCCACTGTAGTTGCTACCAGTTTGGATTAACCAAAAACAAGGTGTGTGTGTTATCTTATGGCTTTGTAATGGGCTTCCTTCCAGTGCCACTTCTTTAGTGAATCAAGACTTTCCAAACAAGAAGTCAGCTGAGCATGGCTCACGAAGTATCTGGGAGAACTGGGCTCAAATCTGCCCCTGTCGCTGACCAGCTCCGTGACATTGGGCAAGTTACTTAATCTTACTTACAAAGCAGCAGGAGTATTACCTCCTTCATAGGGTTGTTTAATTAAATTGTAAATAAGATAATGCATGTGAAGCCACTGGTTTCAAAGTTTAGCCTTCTTCTTCCCTTCCTCTGATCTCTCATTGCATTTAACTGTGTCTCCTAAGCAGACACACCACCTGCGTATATGACATTTCTGTTTGACAAGCATTTTTGGTTGGGCATGGTGGCTTATGCCTGTATCCCTGCACTTTGGGAGGCTGAGGTGGAAGGATCTCTTGAGGCCAGGAGTTGGAGACCAGCTTCGGCAACATAGCAAGACCCCTCTTCTCTATAAAAATAAAACAATTAGATGGACATGGTGGCAGACACCTAGTGAGCCAGGATTATGCCACTGTACTAGCCTGCGTAACAGAGCAAGACCCCATCTCTTAAACTAAAGAGAAAAAAAAATGACAAGCATTTTTGAGCACATAGGTACTAGGCACTGAGTGGGCCCTGGCAGTGGAAGCTCACAGCCTAGCTGGGGAGGCCCACAGGCAGGTGGTTCAAGGTGATATGTGTGGTCAGTGATGCCATGATGTGTACACATATGTGCCATGGACATTGTTGGCTTTGTTCCCCTGTCAAACTATTTGCTTTTTGGTGGTAGAGTCAGATACATCTTTTGGACCTCTTCAACTAGGGTGACCATATTTCCTAAATTAAAATGAGGACAGCTGGGTATGGGGGTTGTAATCCCAGCACTTTGGAAGGCAAGAGCGAGAGGATTGCCTGAGTTTTGCCTAGGGTTCAAGACCAGCCTGAGCAACTTGGTAAGACCACATCTTTACAAGAAATTAAAAAAAAATTAGCTGGGTGTGGTGGTGGGTAGGATTGAGCCCAGATTGTGATTGTGGCTGTGATTGTGCCACTCTACTCCAGCCTGGGTGATAGAGTGAGACTCAAACTCAAAAAAATAATAAAATAAAATAAAATAAAAAATAAAATAGGCCGGGCTCGGTGGCTCAGCCTGTAATCCCAGCACTTTGGGAGGCCGAGGTGAGTGGATTGCCTGAGCCTGTGGGGTTCGAGACCTGCCTGGGCAACTTGACGAGATTTCATCTCTACAATAAATCAAAAATTAGCTGGGCATGGTAGTATGTGCCTGTAGTTCCAGCTACTTGGAAGGCTGAGGTGGAAGGATTGCTGGAGCCCAGCAGGTCGAGGCTGTAGTGACCGGGAGCGGCCATTGCACTCCAGTCTGGGTGACAGAGTGAGACTCCAACTCAAAAAAAAAAATAAATAAAACAAAATAGGACAGGTATGTCTTCTCATTGAGCTCCTTTCTGTCTGTTGGTGGCAGTTTATGGATTCACACAAGAAGAGACAATCTACAGAATTAACATCATTTTACCTTCTGTCTTTACAGAGGTATACTTGGCAGTTTTGTAAGACATTCTGGGGGAAAAAAAAACAACAAAAAAACTAAGGCCAGGTGGGTTGACATGGCTGAATATTCTTGTGGGTACAATGGAACAAAATATTTGAAGTCTGTGCTGAATTGAGAAATTCAGGAATAGATTTGCTGTTTCCACAGCATATAGCAAAGTCTTTGGGCATAATAATCACAAAAGATTTGTTGTGTGTGGGTTTTTTTTGAGTTGGGGTCTCACTCTGTTGCCCAGACTAGGGGGCAGTGGTATAATCATGGCTCACTTCACATTGCAGCTTCAACTTCAGGGTCTCAGGAAGTTCTTCCACCTCAGCCTCCTGAGTAGCTGGGATTGCAAGTGCACGCCACCATGCCTGGCCTATTTTATGATTCTTTGTTAGAGACAAAGTCTCATTATGTTTCCTAGGCTGGTCTTGAACTCCTGGGCTCAAGCAATCCTCCCGCCTCGAACTCTCAAAGTGCTGGGATTACAGGCATGAACCACCATGCCTGGCCTGTTTTGTGTCTATATTAATAACTGAATGCATAAGCAGCTATGATATCAGTGACTTCCAAAAAATTCCCGAATTCTTTAAGGTCAGAGCATGTACATTCCTAGCATTTAAGTGACTGCCAAGGTTAAGACAAGGTAAAGGTCTGGGTTAAAAATAAATGCATGTGGCCCTGGAGGAGCCCCACATTTGCCCATTTGACCAGGTTGAAAAGATCAGCGGGTGTCATCTTACAGAGAGAGAGAGGGGGCCACCAGGGACAAGTGTCTCCCATGGATTGAGAGAGGATGGGAGGACTGGCCTTGCCTGGATGGAGCTACATGGAGCAGCCCAGGGAAAGGAAAGGTGCATGTACGGGGGCGGGGATTCAAAAGGGTGGATGTGAGGCTTGGACAAGGCTGGCCTCTGCCTTTTGGGACAACCTAAAGGTGGAAGGCTGAGGAGCTGTTTGAGATTAGGTCCAACCTTTCTTTCTTTCTCTCTAAAAATGCTGAACAGTTGACTTGCCCAAGGACACACAGCTGTTCAGTGACTGACCTGGGACGAGGAGCCAAGTGCCTGGCCTCCCAGCTCAGTGTCCCTGTGAATGGCGAGCTTCCAGGCTGTCTGGAAGAACGACAGCCACAGCAGGAGTGTTGGGGCCAGGCCAAGACGAAGTGGAGGCATCTTGCTTGCCTGTGTCCTCACAGCGTCCCAGATGGTGAAGGGTGATGTCTTAACAACCCCCGCCTGCCTCCGTTGTCCTGTGTCTGTCAGCAGTGCTGGCTCTGGAATGATGCCGTCCCAGGACAGGCCACTGGGAAAACTGCCCATTAAGACAGGGACACAAAGTAAAGACTGGGACTAATCTCTTCAACTTCCTTTAGCAAGTAACCCCAAACACTAGGAGGTACTTGTATCTACCTTAACGACTTCCTCTTTTTCCCTGGTCCTAGTCCAATAGTCTTCCTACTCTTTCTCCCAGATGTCTCCAAATGACCAAGTGAACCTAGCCTCAACTCCCAGGACTTCCTATCAAGCTCCTGGGACCCTGAGTTTCTGCACTGATACCGCTCAGGCTGTCCTTTGCTGACTAGGCTTTGGGAACACTGTTGCCTACCTTTGCCTCCCTCAGTTCAGTTCAGCACTGCCTATCCCTCACACACCTTCCCACTTTGGGTAGTGATGAGTTCTTTAGATTTAGTTTGCAGGCTTTCAGTGTGGTGCATGGAACAGGAAATTAATAACACTTCATGACTCCATAGAAGGAATGAGTGTTGTTAAATAAAAATTATAGGGGGCCATTGCTTTGGACTAAGCTCCTGTACTAGGCCCCTACAGACAAGATGAAAAATAAAAATGGAGACACTCATGTTGAATTTCCTCATCTCTAAATCTAAATAAAGGTGTAACCTGACCTTTGGAGAATTAGGAGAGATAATTGCCAGTTTCCCATACAGGCCCGTTTAAATCTTCAGTGGGGCTGGGTACAACAGTTCACACTTTGGGAGGCTGAAGTGGGAGGATTGCTTGAGCCCAGGAGTTCAAAGCCAGCCTAGGCAACATAATGAGATCTCATCTCTACACAAAAATTGAAAAATTCGCCGGGCATGGTGGCAGGCATCTGTAGTCCCAGCTACTCGGGAGGCTGAGGTAGAAGGATCGCCTGAGCCCAGGTAGTCAAGGCTGCAGTGAGTTGTGATCTCTATCCTGGGTGGTTGAGGCTGTGGTGAATCCTCTGCACTATAGTCTGGGTGACAGAGTGAGATTCTGACTAAAATTAAAAAAAGAAGAAAAAAAAACTTCAGCGGGCATGATAATGAAGTTCCTTTTGCTTTAATCCCTACACAGAAATAGGCAGCCTGAAGGAACCTGATGTAACTCATCAGGTTTTTTTGTTTTTGTTTTTGAGTCGGAGCATCACTGTTTCACCCAGGCTGGAGTGCAGTGGCATGCTCACGGCCACTGCAGCCTAGACCTGCTGGGCTCAGGTGATCCTTCTGCCTCAGCCTTCCTAGTAGCTGGAACTACAGGCATGTGCCACCACACTCAGCTAATTTTTGATGTATTGTAGAGACGAGGTCTCGCCATGTTGCCTGGGCTAGTCTCTAACCCGTGGGTTCAGGCAATCCTCTCTCCTCAGCTTCCCAAAGTTCTGGGATTACAGGCGTGAGCCACTGTGCCTGGCCATCAGTTTTATTTTTTATTTTTTGAGTTGGAGTCTCACTCTGTCGCCCGGACTGGAGTGCAGTGGCCGCTCCCGGCCACCGCAGCCTCGACCTGCTGGGCTCCAGCGATCCTTCCGCCTCAGCCTTCCAAGTAGCTGGAGCTACAGGCGTGTGCTACCACACCCGGCTAATTTTTTGATTTATTGTAGAGATGAGGTCTCGCCAAGTTGCCCAGGCGAGTCTCGAACCCGCGGGCTCAGGCAATTCACTCACCTCAGCCTCCCAAGGCGCGGGATTACAGGCTGAGCCACCGAGCCCAGCTCAGTTTTATTTTTTATTGTTCTGTCTCCCTGTTCCCACCTTGTAAGAAAAGTGAACTTTGAAAAGCAATTACCTTTCTTCAGTCTTTGCCTGACCATAAAGCCAACCTCTTCTGCTTAGCTCATTGGAATACATTCTATTTTATAGAATGAAGTGTTGCCTGATTCTAGAATTACAGCAAAAAATCGAGATCTTTAAATCTGTTTTAACATTGTCTTTTGACAGTGTTTTTGGTTCAAAATGACAGCTGTTTGAATGTACTGGCACTGAGTCCTGGGGTAGCTAGAAGTTATGGAGAGCAAGAGCTTTTAGGAAGATCATCCCAGAAGGAAACTGGCAACCAAATATGTCTTAAGACAGGAAATGCCTAGTGACTCTGTCTCAGAAGCTCAATTATCAACACCACCACTTTCATTTCCATTTTAAATTTTATTACATCAAAAGAAAAAAAAATCCTCCACAAAACAAACTCTAAAACCTAAATCAAGTGAAAGAAGATTATTCTAACTCCACCCCCCAAAAAACAACCTTAGATTTAAAAAATTCAAAAGAAATAGAAATACCAGCTTCAAAAATATTTATCCAAAAAGTAAGGCATCCACTTTACAAAAATTAATAATTGAAGGAGGGGAGGAGGTTGGAGGAATGAGAAGGGAACAAGAAGATGGTCCCCTGACCCTCCAGGGGCCAACCCCAGCCTAGTGTCTACTCTGAAGGGGCTGTAACTCAGAACAAACCCCGGCATCTCACCAACTCTGGGGCAGGAAAGCCAGGTGGGAAGCTGGGAGACCTGGCCTGGGCTCCCGGATATTCCAGTTTAAGCAGATGAAAGTGGGGGTGGAGAGAATCCGGTTCTGGGATGAAAGGATCCTATGTCCTTAGCACAGCAGGAGTGGCTGGGGGAGCTGCAAGGCCCGGGGCAAGCACACAGCACAGAGGGGCTTTTTCTGAGGATCTTCAAGTGAGCACCCCGTCAGTGCCCTCTTCTTCTGTCCCAAGACAGGATGGCGCTGAGACCAGAGATGGGAGAGGGATTGTGAGAGTTAGGGGAGGGGAGAGGAACTGGCCTTCAGAAAACATGCTCTCCCCCTTCTCCATTGTGGAATGGGCACCCCTGGGGAGGTGGGAAAGCGCCCTTCCTCCCAGGGAAGCCATCTAATACCAGGTCTGTCCTGAGGCTTAGAAATAAGGGAGTATTTTTAGGCTCAGTTCTTGGCTGGGAGGTGACTTAAGGCTGATCTGGCTCCAACTTCAGGCCTGAAGAGTTTGGGAATCCTTCACAACCGGCCCTGAGCCAAGGTCCAGAAAGGAGGAAAAGGGCATGGGGGGGTGGGGGAGGCGCCAGGCTCTGTGTGGGTGTGTGGGGTGTGGCTGCAGGGATAACAGGGTGACTGCCCCTTCCTATGGGTGGGGAGGAAGGAGCTGCTGAGCTACTTTGTCTTTAGGAGAGAGATGCTCACTACATTAAAAGACGACGACTTTCTGGCTTCCTTCTGGCTTCTGGAAGTTTTGGCACCACACTGGGGGCAGGATGCAGGAGGCAGGGGCAGGGCTTGGTTTCTGCAATCTGAGCCTTTCCTAATATGATCCATAGGCCTGGCTTGCGGTTGGGGGCAGTTCTCAGTTGGTCCTTCACTCAGTGGGAGGTGGTGTCCTGAAGGGAACCTAACTCTGGACAGGGAGCCCAGGCTGGGGTGGGTGGAGGTTTGGCAGGGAGGGGTGGGGAAGAGGGCAGAGGGAAGCATCCCCTCTGATTTTGCGTCCCTGGTGAACAGAGAGGGCCTTGGGTTTCTCCAGCTGACCTTCCATGGTGACAGAACTGCTTGAGCCCGTGCCTCCCCAACCAACCCACGGTGGCTGCGTCTCCTCTCTGAAGGGAGGCATTCCTTGGCTCAGGAATGGGGAGGAAAGGCAGTAGTGAACTCGGGCTCCTGAAGAGGCAATGGAGGGTGTGGCCTGAGAGGGAGGGCCCTGTGAGGCACCCATGGCATCTCCCTCCTCTTCCAGCTGCTTGGAGCGTGGGTAACACTGGGGTGAGGGCTGAGACACAGGCCCTGGGGATGAGAGATTGATTCTTTGGGTACAAATGTCGATGATTTTGTTGATAACTTCTCACCATCCACACCTAGGTCCTACCCCCACCTGACAGAAGCAGAGGAGGATGTGTGTGTTTGGGGGACCCAGGCAGGGAAGTAGGACAGCAAGGGGGAAGAAGGAGGGAGTAGCCAGTGGAGGGGATGGCAGTCCTCAGGACTGGGGCTGCCCCACCAAGTCCTTGTCCTTGGTGGGACTGGGTTGGTAGATGGGCTGCCGCTGCTCTTCTGTGTCCTCACTCGTCTTCTTTGTCCCCGAGGCCCCCTCCACCTCGGGGTACACGACCACACACATCTTCTGGCTCACCAGGGTCAGCAACTCTGTAGAAGGACATCACGTAGAAACCAGGTCAGTGCTGAGTAACCCACCAACCTGGCCAACCAGGCCACAGCCCTTTCCAGCTTTCCCACCCCAGGTTTTGCCTCAGCACAGTAGTCAGTGCCTTTAGGAGATCCCTCCTCCTCTCCAGGAGATGGCCACCTCCACCTCCTGCATTTTCTGTTGGCTGCCCTTTGCTCATCAAGGCCCCAGCCTTTCACCTTCCCTGTGCCCACTGACCCCCAACTCCAGAGTCTACGCTGGTTTCCACCCAGCCCGGACAGCTCCTGCAGAATGGCTGACAGGCTGCCTGTTCTTGCAGGTCAGAGGTCTGTGTGCAAATAACTGTTCTCTCCTCAGACGTTTCTGGGGAGGCATCTGTTTCTCCTGCCCCTGACTCCTTCCCCCAGAGCTCTGCAGACTCAGGTGAAGGTGAACCCAGCCTCCTGATCCTGGGTGGCTCCCCTGCTTGATCACTGACTACTCCATTCCAGACCAGGAGGCCCTCTAGCTACCCAGAGCCTCCAACAACTCACCAATGAAGTCATTGAAACACTTGGGCTTGTGTTGCCAGTAAACACCCAGGAAATAGACGGGCACTCCTGTCAGCATGATGGCCAGGCCAATGCCACACACCACTGGCTCCGACCACAGGCTGAAGACCAGCAGGAAGGCCCAAAACAGCAGGTAGATGATGGGGAACAGCAGATTGATCTGTGGAGTAGAGGCGCAAAGCACTGTGAACTGTGTGGCCCCCGTGGTTCCCACAGACCCCAGGATCGGTTACCCTCTCTATTCTTCATCCACAGGGAAACAAAGGGCAAAGGCTGGACTTCACTCAGCTCTGTGGCTCCTACATCAGCCTTGATGGGCAGGTGCTGTGTCAACAAATGTTGATGAACTTGGGCAGTGGGACAGGAGGAGGATGGGGGGTACTAGGCAGGGACAGAAACAATCGCCCATGTCCTTCTTCCTGGGTGGGGTCAGACAAGGCCCCATCATCCATGCCATGTGCCTGTGGCAGCTCGAGAAGCCCATGATGGTTGAGAGGCTTGCTGGTACAGTGGTGTGTGTCCACTGAGGTCCTAGGGTAGAGGGGAGGTGGAGCAGTGCACAAGGCGCAGGAAGGAAATGACCTGGGTCGGACAGGCTCCCTGCTCCTCGCCCACTTCTACACACGTGCTGTGGCTGGGCACAGTGTGGCAAATGTCCATCCCTCTCACCAGGATCAGCCTCACTTTGATAAAAACCTACCAAGACTCAAGAGATCAGGAAACTTAGCACAGTGTAAGACAGCCTGGGGCTTTGACTTTAGTTCAGAAGGAGGCTGAGCTCCAGGGCTTCCCCCTCCTTATTGACCACCTCATCTTCAGGGCTCCAGTGGCAGTCTTGATTCGACTGCCTTTTTCCTCCTTCTCAGAGGGGGTACATGTTGTGGGGAAGTAGGGTTATTCTACCTTCTTTTCCCTCTAGCAGGTTTTCTGAGAGTGGAAGAAAAGTGGCAGTGGAAATGCCACTGAGAGATCTGGAGAGCCTTTCTCAGCTGAAAGAATCTTCTAGAAGCAGCCAGTCTCTGTTTCTAGAATAGGATTGTTCAAATAGCTCTGAGCTATGCTCTATTATTCTAATTTGTAGGAGAATGACACCCATAACACTCTAGCATATCTTGTTCTGACAATCCCTTTTATTCCTCTCACAAAGTTATTTCTTGCAGCATTAGTTCACTGAGCACACAGCTATGTATAGGGCCAAAGGCTTAATAAGGGAGGATCACGGAGAGCTGAAGTGGATTGGAAAGCTTCAAAAAAGGGGTGGCATTGAGGCCCATTTGGAAAATGGTTAGAATTTAGATAGGCAGTTGGGAGAAAGAAACTCATTTTGGGATGGAGACACAGCACACAGTGAACATAGCTATCTGGAGGGACAGGGAGGAAGTGCTGGGGAGATAAGAGAGCCTTGAAAAGTCAGTTGGAGTTTAAGGCTTTGAGTGGTAGGAAACAGAGGAATGACACGTTCAAGGTAACACTTGAACCAACCATACTGCCCATCGAAAGTAGACTGGATTAAAAAATGTGGTACATACACAAGATGGAATGTTATGCAGCCATAAAGAAGGACAAAATTATGAACTTCACAGCAACTTGGATGAATTTAGAGTCTGTAATACTCAGTGATCTATCACAGAAACAAAGAACTGAGTGTCACATGTTCTCACTCATAAGCAGACCTTGAACAATTATCATAATGCTGTAAGAAAGGGATTGGCAGTAGTGGGAAACTGCCAGGGGTACCTGATCTCAAACCAGGAGGCATAGGGACCAAAGTGAAGCCCAAACTTTACCTGTACAACGACCATTTGTATACCTAACCCTGAATTGTACCTCACATCTTTAAAATTAAAAAAAAAAGAAAGAAAGTAACACTTAATCTTATTCCCCAGCTGCAATTTGCTCTGGCTATCCCATTCACATATGGCCCTTGCTTCCCAAAGGGTCTGTTGCTATCACAGAGGTGATGATCTATGGTCAGCAGCTGAGAATGAGGTGATTTTAAAAACCTGAGCTGCAGCTAAAACCATAAAGACCCCAAAGGGAGTTTCTCTCACCTTGATGGGCCGGGGGATGTCAGGCTTCTTCCAGCGAAGGACTATCTGTCCAGCAACTGTGACCCCATAAAAGAGGTAGTTGATGAAGCCCACGTAGTTGATGAGTGTGTACATGTCGCTGGTGACCAACATCAGCAGGGTGGAGATGCACTGGGGGAGTGGGAGGAGCTCATCAGTGATCAGAAAGGTATTCGGAGACTAGTATTACAGGTCAGGGGCTGTTTTCCTGCCTCCATGCAGATGGTGCCATTTTATAATGCATGTCTCAAAATGGAGACTTTCCAACCTCCCCTGGTAATCCAGGCTGTTAGTAACACCCTTATTGCTAGGAAGTTCATTCTTTTTACAGGGCTGATAATCAAAAGATATTTAACCACTGGTATAGCATGGGCACTAGGCCAATCCAGAATGAACACTGGCTATAAACAGCTGGATCAGCCATGCTGATATTACTTGGCTCTGTATCAGCTCTCATTTATAGTTCTCTGTTGGTTACTGCTTGAACTAATTTCTTTTGCTTTCTCTTTTTTTTTTTAGCTAATTTATTTTTTTGAATCCCTTAGGGAAGATTGTTAGCTGCAGATTAAAGCTTTATTCTTGCCCGCATCCTTTCTCCTGGCTGAGTCATCTAATCTAGTTTTCTTCCTTTCTTCTCTTTATTTTAAAACTGGTGTTATGTAGCACTTGCTATGTGCCCAGTCCTATTTTAAGCATTCTACAAATATTAACTCATTTAACCCTCATAACATCCCTAGGAGGTTTGCTCTATAGTGTTCACTTTTCAACTTCAACATAATCTTCGTGACTCTTTTGGAACCACACTCTTCTCCTCTGAGAATCTGTGAAGACCAATGCAAGGTTCAGTTCTCCTGCGAGATCTGATGGTAAGGATGATCAAGAATATATATATATATTTTTGAGTTGGAGTCTCATTCTGTCACCCAGGATGGCTGGAGGGCAAGATGGCTGGAGGGGAGTGGCACGCTCCTGGCCACCGCAACCTCGACCTGCTGGGCTCAGGCGATCCTTCTGCCTCAGCCTTCCAAGTAGCTGGAACTACAGGCACATGCCACCATGCCCGGCTAATTTTTTTATTTATTGTAGAGGCAAGGTCTCGCCAAGCTGCCCAGGCTAGTCTCGAACCCGCAGGCTCAGGCAATTCTTACACCTCGGCCTCCCAAAGTACTGTGATTATAGGTATGAACCACTGCGCCCAATCAAGGAGATCTTAATGGGTAAATAGGCCTGATTCTTGCTGTAACCACCTTGCAGTCACAATACTGACCGACGGCTCAAACTAAAAACAAAACAGGACGTGTGGTCCACAGGGAGTATTGTCTTCTTTTCACAACTAGCCAGTCAAGGTGACCTTCCTTCCATATCTTAACATTCTGATATTCCCCCAATGTAGTATAATGCCCTTGACTCCCAAGAGCTCTGTGATCCTGATTTCTAACTGCCTCTCCGGTGGACCAAAGTCATTTTTAATGTTTTATTCAGGATCCATGAGGAAAATAAAAATAACTCAAAAGACTCAATGGGGACAAGTCTTTGTTCCTTCCTTTGGTGCTCTCTAAATGATTCTGGTCTGGGGACATTTTTACTCCCACTTCTTCCCCATTCCATGTTTCCTTTTCTCCATCTTCAGTTTATCCATCTTCTTTTCTTTATGATTTTTCTTTTTTTTAAGTTGGAGTCTCCCTCCATTGCCCAGGCTGCAGTGCAGTGGCATGCTCATGGCCACCCCAGCATCAGCCTGCTGGGCTCAGGTGATCCTTCTGCCTCAGCCTTCCAAGTAGCCAGAACTACAGGTGTGCGCTACCACACTCAGCTAATTTTTGATTTATCGTAGAGATGAGGTCTCGCCAAGTTGCCCAGGCTGTTCTCGAACTGTGAGCTCAGGCAATTCACTCACTTTGGCCTCCAAAGTGTTGGAATTATAGGCTTGAGTCACCATGCCTAGCCTATGATTTTTCTAATTTGGTATATCCTTAATGCCAGATTTGTTTCAATTATGTTTCCCAAGATACTGTCAGGGTGCCCTGAAGCTTGATGGGGAGAGCTGGGTGTGTGCAGGAACCAGCCAGGAGTAGTGGCTCAGTACCTCGACCTTAAGGTAACTGGTGTGAGGACAGCCAGGGGAGAAGTTTCTCTGTGAGGCTGTAGAATTCTGAGGCTGTCAGTTCAGTCTGATCCAAAAGGATGGGAGAATGGAAATGAATCAGCCTGAGAGGCATAGATATTTCAGGACTCAGGGATTTTCTTGTTATATCTCTTGATATTAACAGATGATGATTGTCATTTGCCAGACTGTTTAAGACCCAGTGGGGCCTAGAATAGACCAGAAGGGTAACAGGAGTGTGTGGAAAGTATGAACTCCGGCTTAGAGTGGGCATAAAGAAAGGGAGGGAGGCTATGTATAGGGCTGGTAGCAGGGAGGACCCTTACTGTGAAGAGCAGGGCTGGAATTGGGGTGCAACGCTTCACATGGATCATGGCCAACACACTGGGAAGGTGGCCCTCTCTGGCTCCAGCAAAGAACAGTCTGGCAGGGAGAAAAGCACATCAGCCTGAGATAAGCCATGGACCACCAAGCCCCAGCTCCCTTACTCATGCTCACCTTCTGCAGATACAGAAGCATCCTCTTCCAACCAGTTACCCACCCTTGCATGCACACCTTCCAGCCCACTAGTCACAGGACTTGTGTCCACAAATTCAGGTGCAGGCAAACCAGAGGAAGCCAGTGGATACGAGGACGAATCTCGGATGTGTGGAGACCCTGAGTGTAGTCTGGGTGGCTCAGGGTTACTGATGATTGTACCATCACTCTGTGGGGAGCTACCAATGCTAGGAAAGCTGCAGGAGCAGCCTCTCTCTCTTCCCTAGGGTCTCTACTTCTTTAAAAGCATGCCTCCCCATCCTTAAGGGATACAGATTCCCTGACACACCAGGACTGAACTGCACATGGACAGCTTTTTTTCTTTTTCTTTTGAGTCAGAGTCTCACTCTGTCACTCAGGCTGGAGTGCAGTGGCATGCTTATGGCCACTGCAGCCTTGACCTGCTGGGCTCAGGTGATCCTTCCACCTCAGCCTTCCAAGTAGCTGGAATACAGGTGTGTGCCATCACACCTGGCTAATTTTTTTTTTGTTTATTTGTTTTCTTGAGTTGGAGTCTCACTCTGTCACAAGTGCAGTGGCCGCTCCCGGCTACTGCAGCTTCGACCTGCTGAGCTCCGGCGATCCTTCTGCCTCAGCCTTCCAAGTAGCTGGAACTACAGGCATGCGCTACCACACACGGCTGACTTTTTTTTTGTTTATTGTAGAGATGAGGTCTCGCCAAGTTGCCCAGGCGGGTCTCGAACCCACGGGGCTCAGGCAATCCGCTCACCTCGGCCTCCCAAAGCCTGGGATTACAGGCTGAGCCACTGAGCCCGGCCTAATTTTTTGATTTATTGTAGAGATGAGGTCTCGCCATGTTGCTCAGGTTGGTCTCAATCCTCTCGCCTCTGCCTCCCAAAGTGCTGGGACTACAGGCGTGAGCCATCGTGCCAGGTCATGGATAGCTTTAAAAACATTATTATTGTATTTGGTATCTTCTGTGGGGGTGGGGAATGGGTAGTGGAAGTGTTCTATATCTTGTTTTGGGTGATGGTTACATGGCTGTGTACAGCTGTCAAAACTCATCAAATTGAAGCCAGGCATGGTGATACACACCTGTAGCCTCAACTACCCAGGAGGTTGAGGTGGGATGATCACTTGAGCCCAGGAGTTTGAAGTCAGCCTGAGCAATATAGTGAGCATTGTTTAAGAGGAAAAAAAGCACAAACAGTAAAACCCCACAGATCCCATCAAATTGAACATTTATGATCTATGTATTTTACTATATGTAAATTGTACTTAAAAAGTATATCTTAAGCCGGGCTTGGTGGCTCAGCCTGTAATCCCGCGCCTTTGGGAGGTTGAGGTGAGTGGATTGCCTGAGCCCGCGAGTTCGAGACCCGCTTGGGCAGCGAGACCTCATCTCTACAATAAATCAAAAAATTAGCCGGGCGTGGTACCACACGCCTGTAATTCTGGCTACTTGGATGGCTGAGGCGGAAGGATCGCCAGAGCCCAGCAGGTCGAGGCTGCGGTGGCCAGGAGCGGCCACTGCACTCCAGTCTGGGCGACAGAGTGAGACTCCAACTCAAAAAAATATATATATCTATATATCTATATATATCTATATATATCTATATCTATATATATCTATATATATCTATATATATCTATATATATATCTATATATATCTATATCTATATCTATATCTTTAGAGCTACTTATTCTGTTCCCAAGAAGACATCCTAAAGAAATGGATAGAGAGTTGAGCTGGTGAAAGGTATAAATACAAAGATGTTCTGATAGAAAAAAGTTAGAAACATCTTAAGTGTCTAACAGCAGAAGGTTGATTAAATTTAGTATACCTAGCCAGGCACGGTGGCTCACACCTGTAATCCCAGCACTTTGGGAGGTGGAGGTGAGAGGATTACCTGAGCTCAGGGGTTCGAGACCAGCCTGAGCAACATGGTGAAACCTCCTCTTTACAATAAACCAAAAAATCAACTGAGCCTGGTGGCACATGCCTGTGTTTCCAGCTACTTGAAAGGCTGAGATGGAAAGATCACCTGAACCCAGCAGGTTGAAGCTGTGGTGGCCGCGAGTATGCCACTGCACTCCAGCCTGGGCGATAGAGTGAGACTCTGACTCAAAAACAAAAAAGTCTAGTATATCTATAAGATGGATGAAATATTATACAGTCATCATAATATTTTGGAAAAAAATTGATTACAGGAGAACAAGCTCGCAATATAACGTTAGATGAAAAAAATAGGAAATTATGATTCCAGAGACTATGGGCCTGTAACAATACATTAAAATGCCAGCTGATAGTCTCTGGGTGGTGGGATTATGATTAATGTACTTCCTACTTTATTTATTTACCCCAGAGACAAGGTCTCACTGTGTTGCCCAGGCTGATCTAGAACTTCTAGGCTCAAGCGATCCTCTCGTTGTGATTATAGGCATAAGCCACCATGCCCAGACATCTTCCTAATATTTCATAGAAAAATTTTAAAAATTCTAAAATAGATGGAACATTTATAATCAGAATAAAAATTATTTTTTAACTTTTTAAGAAATTAAACTTTTTATTTTGCGATACTTGTAGACTTACATGTAGTTGTAAGAAATACTACAAGCCGGGCTCTGTGGCTCAACCTGTAATACCGTGCTTTGGGAGGCTGAGATGAGTGGATTGCCTGAACCCGCCTGGGCAACTTGGAGAGACCTCATCTCTACAGTAAATCAAAAATTAGCCAAGCGTGGTAGCGCGCGCCTGTAGTTCCAACTACTTGGAAGGCTGAGACGGAAGGATCACCAGAGCCCAGCAGGTCGAGGTTGCAGTGGCCAGGAGCGGCCACTGCACTCCAGTCTGGGTGACAGAGTGAGACTCCAACTAAAAATAAAAAATAAAAGAAGCCGGGTTCAGTGGCTCAGCCTGTAATTCCGTGCCTTTGGGAGGCTGAGGTGAGTGGATTGCCTGAGCCCGCGGGCTCGAGACCCGCCTGGGCAACTTGGCAAGACCTCATCTTTACAATAAATCAAAATGAGCCAGGCGTGGTAGCGCGTGCCTGTAGTTCCAGCTACTTGGAAGGCTGAGGCGGAAGGATCACCAGAGCCCAGCGGGTCGAGGCTGCAGTGGCCGGGAGCAGCCACTGCACTCCAGTCTGAGTGACAGAGTGAGACTCCAACTCAAAAAAAAAAAAAAAAAAAAATACTACAGAGAGATCTAATGTATATTTTACCCAGTTTCTCCCATTGGTAACATACTGTGAAGCTACAGTACGATATCATGAATAGGATATTGATATTTATTTATTTATTTTTTAAATTTGCAAGTTTATTTATTTATTTATTTTTGAGTTGGAGTCCACTCACCTCAGCCTCCCAAAGGCACGGGATTACAGGCTGAGCCACCGAGCCTGGCTAGGATATTGATATTTAAAAGTTATTTATAAAAAGAGAAACTTTTTAGTATATGCAGTTCATTTTTTTAAAGAGAACAATTTGAATGTTCCTACCTTAAAGAAAAGATAAATATTTACAGTTATGGATATCCCAGTCACCCTGATTTGATCTTTACACATCATATAAATATATCAAAATATACATGTACCCTGAAGATATGTACATACATTATGTATCAATAAAAATGTTTAACATAAAAAGCAGCTCTTCTTCCCTTCCTCTCTCCTAAGAGAATACTATAAGCAGTTAGCAGTCCCTTACATATTAGTACAAATTAGACCACTTTTTCTTTTTTCTTTTTTTTTTTTTTTTTTTGAGTCGAGTCTCACTCTGTCACCCAGGTTGGAGGGCAATGGCACGCTCACGGTCACTGCAGCCTCGAACTGCTGGGCTTAGTGGGTCCTTCTGCCTCAGCCTTTCAAGTAGCTGGAACCATAGACGTGCGCTACCACACTTGACTATTTTGTTGTTGTTGTTGTAGAGACAAGGTCCCGCGCCATATTGCTCAGACTTCTCTCAAATCCCTGAGCTCAGGCAATCCTCTCGCCCTGGCCTCCCAAAGTGCTGGGATTACAAGCGTGAGCCACTGCATCCAGCCATACTTTTTCTTTTTTCTGGGGAAAGAAGCACTCAAGAGATGAAAGAAAGGGGATGGTGTGATGGGGACAAAAAGGCACAAATTCTGCACACAGGGAGTTCTAAAGAGAACTGTCACTTACTTTGTAATTTGTGTATGGGTAGAGTGAAGCTAACAGCAGCAGCTCGTCAGAAGTGTGGGAGTTGACCGTAGGCCCCAAGTACTCATAAGCAATGACCATGATGGACTCCCTAGTTTCAGGCAGCTACACGCATCCCAACTCTCCCCCATGCTACGGCCCCTCTAGGGTGCATCCTCATGCACCAGACTAAGCCTCAGGTGCTCTATGGGCTTCATCGTGCACATAGCCAGGGTGCCGCATTCACATCCCTCCTCCACATGCAGCCAGGACCACGGGTAATCATCCAGTTCCAACAGCATTTGCAAGGGTCAGGTTCACGAGAGAGAATCCTTGCCCAGCTAGCTGACAACGGAGGAGACGATGACATTAACTATAACACACACCCACACACACTCTGACTCCTCAGGAAGAATCGTCCCCTCCATACCCCAGAACACAAAAAACAAGAGTAAGAGAATGAGGGAAGGAAGAAGGAAGAAAAGGAGAAACTGAAAGGATGAGCGAAGGAGGCCTGGGGGGAGGGAGGGTTGAGGTCTCGTCTCTGAGTCAGAGGCCAAGCACACCATGCGCCACCGTCTGCTGCATGCACACACAACTGTACCACATGCACGCAGACCACTGCTTGGCCTGCCTGAGGGACAAACCCCACTCTAAAGCGACTGTAGCCAGCCCCTCTTCCAATAGATCCCAGGGAGCCTCATGGGTCATGCTCTTCCACCGCTCACCCTCAGCTGGGGCCTCCAGATGGCCACTGCTCCTGTGTAACACGCACACGAGGTTGCTGTGGGTGAGTGTCATAGGGTCCTGGGGTACAGAGGACACCCACACCACCTCTTTCCTATCTGGGTCCTGAAAACATAGCATTCCCTTGTCGTTTCACAGGAACTCTTCCCTGTTGTGACAGCTGTCCAAAGAGCTGAACCCAGGGACTCATTTTTTTTTTTTTTTTTTGAGTTGGAGTCTCACTCTGTCACCCAGACTGGAGTGCAGTGGCATGCTCCCGGCCACCACAGCCTCGACCTGCTGGGCTCCCACGATTCTTCCAAGTAGCTGGAACTACAGGCGCGCACTACCACGCCGGGCTAATTTTTGATTTATTGTAGAGATGAGGTCTCGCCAAGTTGCCCGGGCGGGTCTCGAACCCGCGGCCTCAGGCAATCCACTCACCTCGGCCTCCCAGAGCGCTGGTATTACAGGCTGAGCCACTGAGCCCGGCCAGGGACTCATCTTTTGAGCAGGACTGTGACCTGAGGGGAAGGGAGCCTTTCTAAGAACCCTGGGAAGGCCCCGCGAGCCATACAAATGGAAACCATTCAACTTCTGCTTCCTGAACAGCCCATTCTGAAGACAGCAAGAAGGAACACAGAGGAGGGGCCAAATGCCTTGCTGTGTGGAGGTAGCTGCTGGGACCTTCTGGCTTCCCAGAGTTTTGGGATAGGGGTCTTGGCTGAAAGCCTCTTTTTTTTTCTTCCCCACCCTCTCACTTCGCATTCTCCACCTGAGTCTCAGGGTGGTCATGCAAAGGCCTCCACAACTGCCTGTCTGTTGAGTGGGGAGGAGCCCTGCATCCCCAGAGCAATCGGTTTGGTTCCAGAACATTCATGGGAGGCCAGACCCAGAGGCCCCAGGCATAAGTCTCCCTCCTGGCCCAGGAGGCATTCCTTTCTAGTCAGCAGCAGCCTGTTGCCAGATGAGTATAAACGGGGGCTCTGGGACTGCAGCTAGACACTGTCCTGCTGCTAACCACAACCCCCTGACCGGGGACTGTATCAGGCAGGCTGGGGGGCCTCCTTAGTCTGCTGCCCCTTTTGAAATGAGGTGGCCACTACATGTGAAGCACCTAGATCCTTTATGCCACATACATTGTAGGTGACCACGTGAGCAGCACACACCCCTCAGCATCCACACGGACACATACACCCTTATGTGAGCCATCACCCTTCTGCAAGCCTACCATCCAGGTGCCCACACAGACCCCTGCTGACAGAGACAAGCCCACCAGATACACACAGAGCAATGTGCACAGCAGAGCGGCCCCTGGCCCGGGCAGGGCCCAGGCAGCACTCACCGGGAGGAGGTGAAGAGAGATCCATTAACTCCTCCAAATGTGGACAGGGCCACGGAAATGGGCATGATCCAGGCCATGACTCCTAGGAGCTTCTCTCCAAAAGTCTGGGAGAGAAAACAAGGGGATAAGTAGAAAAGGAGAGGCTACAACTCTCCCTACACCTCAGCTTGCACCCCATTGCTGTGATGGGAACGCTTCTCTTCCTTCTCCACCCTTCCTGATTGGCTCTGGCGGAGTTCCTGAGAGCCCGCCACTCCCGACAACAATTACATAGCGGGGGTCAGTGCATGTTTTGGGTTAATTAGCTGAAGGAGACAGTGCATGGTGGTAATAATAAGCAGCTAAGATTTATTATCCTTGTTTTACGGATGAGGGAACTGAGGTACATCATGATTAAGTAGCTTGCCCAAAATCATACATCCAGGAAGTAGAGGGACCAGGAGTGGAAGCCAAGTGGTGTGAATTCAAGCCTCACGTACATAGTATGATTTCTCCAGCACAGGGAGAAGCACAGGCTTGGGAGGCAGGCAGATCTAGGTTCAAATCCTAGTCCTCCATCTAGGAGCTGTGAGAACTTGGGCAAACTTTGTAATTTTTGAGCCTCAGTGAGCTCAAATTTTTGAGCCTCTCAACTATAGGGTGAGAAAGTCAAAATTCATAAAAACAGATGAAAAAAAAGAAAAATTAAAAAAAAAAGCAGATGAATTGGGGGCAAAATGATAAGGACTTAGGCTGAGCAAGAGAAAGATTGTGAAGCTATAGACTAGTCTTCATGTATTGAAGGACTATAAAATACAGGGAACCGGTCTTTGCTATATTCTCTAAGTCAGGTTCATCGTCCCGTATTGAGGAGAGGAAGGCTGCTGGCTACACAGCCAGAGAGGGCCTCTTTCTGTACGGTCTTCAGAGATAAGACCAGTGAAGATACTATGTGGCAGAGTGGGATGGAATCCAGCCTGATGCAAGTGTGGAGCAACATGGCTCCTAGGTTCTTCTTGGATAGTGAGGATCCCAACCCCTTGCACTAGTATAATCTCTTTCCCTAAAGAGCACAACTCACTCCTTCTTCTGAATTGTTCCCCCAGTACCCACTTTTCACTGATGAGGGACGGAGTTGAGCTGTACATTTCCCAGAGGAGGAAATGGAGGCAGAGGGAAATGGCACATCTTGTGCAAGATCATGTCTTTCTGAGGAGGAGCCTGTCTCCTTTACACCATCATCACATATAGAGTTTACAGTGCCCTACATCAGGAGCTAGCAAACTTTCTGTAAAGGGTCAGACAATAAATATTTTAGCTTCTTGAGCCATGCAATCTCCAAGGCAGTGACTCAGTTTTGCCACTGTAGTACAACCCAGCCACCAATTTGCTCTTAAAGATTGCATGTAAAGATGCCCCACTGAGGACATCTGTGGTTTCTACCCTGAGGACTGGGGACGATTTCCAGTTCCAGGAGGCCATAGAACAGGGAAAAGTGAGTGGGGCTGAGCAGGCATTTCTGGTGTAAGAGACAGAGACTTCAATTTCTTACCACAGCAACGGCGTTGGATGCCAGCAGCTCCTGGGGGGACATTGCAGTAACATAAGCAACATTGGCAAAAACATACACAAACGTGACCAGTGGGATGGAGATGAAGATGGCTCTGGGAAGGTTCCTGTAGAGGGAGAGGAGGTGAGGGGCAGGGCTGGCACCTGGGATGCCCGCCTTGCCCTGGGGTCCAGGCAGTGCCTTCTGCCTATCTGTTTGAGGTTAACCTTGCAGCCTTCCGTGAGCCTTCCTCCCCTTGGGAGGTAGGTTTTATCTCAATATAGGAAGAATAATTTATTTATTTTTGAGTTGGAGTCTCACGCTGTCACCCAAGCTGGAGTGCAGTGGCATAATCATGATGATCATGACTTACAGCAGCCTCGACCTCCTGGGTGCAGGTGATCCTCCCATCTTAGACTCCAGAGTATCCTGGGATTACAGGCACGCACCACCGTGCCCAGCTAATTTTTTTATTTTTTCATAGAGATGAGGTCTCACTATGTTGCCCAGGCTGGTCTTGAACTCCGGGGCTCAAGCAGTCCTCCCACCTTGGCCTCCTACAGTGCTGGGACTACAGGCATAAGCCACTGCACCCGGCCTCAATATAGGAAGAATAATTTAAATGAAATGAAACAGCTTAGGCTGGAAATATGCGCCGTACCTGTTGATCTCTTCTTGACCCAAATCTCCCCATTGCACCTTCCCCCTGTCTAAAGACACAAAGACCAGCCTGTCCTCACACGGGTAAAATGCCTGGGAGTCTCTCAGGCCTCAGGTCATTCTCTAAAGCAGTGGTGTTACTGCAGCACAGTTTTCAGCTTTTAACCTGCTCAGGGACAGTCGCTGGAGCCTTTTTCTCTTCTGGGCAGGGTGGATGGCAAATGGTTTCAATTCCTGGGAAGTGAACTATCACTTCAGGGTAGAACAGACCACCAACACAATGGGACTGGGGGAAGGAGGAGTGGGCAGTGGACACCTGCTCCCTCCTTCCAGCAACAGGTGCTGTGGCCCTTCAAGGAGGAGGGGAAGAGCTGGGCTATTTCAACTCACTTGTAGGGATCAACAAGTTCCTCAGTCACGTAATTAAGGAAGTTCCAGCCTCCATAGGCAAAGGACCCCTGAAGGAAAGCCAGTGCAATGAGGCCGATGTCGGGTTCCTGGAAGTTCTCAAATGCGTTCTTTGGCTCCAGCCAGAAGTACTCTCCTGTGGACACAGCGGCAGAAGGCAGCTCAGAGAGAGGCAGAGGGTTGGCAGCCCCTGGCCTGCCCAACTGGTCTCTTGCTCCATCCTGTGGCCATGGCACCAGTTCTTTGTCTTCTCTCCAGTGAACCTAATGTACTGGAGAAGTGGGGCTAAAAGGAGCAGGGAAATATAGGTCTAGGACCTCCAAGGTCCTAGAAACTATGAGTCCAAATGGGGGTTCAGGTTCAAAGCACAGCTCTGACTTTTCCTTCTGAAAAATGCAAAGCTGGCCAGGTACGGTGGCTCATGCCTATAATCCCAGCATTTTGTGAGGCTGAGGTGAGAGGATTGCCTGAGCCCGCAGGTTCGAGACCCACCTGGGCAACTTGGCGAGACCTCATCTCTACAATAAATCAAAATGAGCCAGGCGTGGTAGCGCGCGCCTGTAGTTCCAGCTACTTGGAAGGCTGAGGCGGAAGGATCACCAGAGCCCAGCAGGTCGAGGCTGCGGTGGCCGTGAGTGTGCCACTGCACTCCAGCCTGGGTGACAGAGAGTCCAACTTAAAAAAAAAAAAAAAAAAGAAAAAAGAAGAAGAAAAATGCAGAGCTACTTGGAAAGAAAGGCCAAGGTAAATTGGGCTTTGGAAACACAGGATTAGAGTCTTTGGCAGTCTCCTGAACACCTGCCCTGATATCTAAGTTTGCATATTTTCCTGAAGAAACCATTTGGAACAACAGACACTCAAACATAAGATTCCATAACCCATTAGTTCAAACTTGTTTTTTGTATATTTTGAGTTGAAGTCACACTCTGTCGCCCAGGCTGGAGTGCTGTGGCACACTGTTCACAGCTACCACAGCCTTGACCTGCTGGGCTCAGGCGTTCCTTTTACCTCAGCTTTCCAAGTAGCTGGAACTACAGGTGTGCACCACCATGCCCAGCTAATTTTTTGATTTATTGTAGAGATGAAGTCTTGTCACGTTGTCCAGGCTGGTCATGAACCTGCGGGCTCAGGCAATCCTCCCACCTCTGCCTCAGTGCTGAGATTATAGGCATGTGCCACCGCTCCCCGCTTTTTTTTTTTTTGGTAATGAAACAGAAACCAGGTCTTGCTATGTTGCTCGGGCTGGTTTAGAATTCCTGGCCTCAAGCAATCCTCCCTTCTAGGCCTCCCTAGGTGCTGGTATTATAGGTGCGAGCCACTACACCAGGCCTCAAGTTTGTCTTGCTTGCTTTGCTGATATCCTCTTCTCTCTTTCTGAGGTGTGTAGTGTACTTGGTTTCTCTTTTCAAGGCATAGGTTCCCTGGAGTCAGGGTCCTTTAGCAAAGAGCTTTTAAATTGCCTTTTCAGCCCTCAGCACAGTGTCCTACACACAGTGGATCCTCAAAACAGGCTGCAGACTAAGGTTGTAATGAGATACAGAGTAACTGACCACATGTTATTTACTCATCTGTAACCTAGTTTTTGGACAGGAAATAAGGAGATTAGAGTGACCAGGAAAGAATTGAGAGCAGATTAGGAGGAACTCACTATCTTTGAAAAGATAGCATGGTGATTTCCTTAAGTCTAAATTCCTGGAAACAATATATAACCTGCTAAAGAACTTAATCCAACTGATTAAAATAATCAGGCACATTATATAGCAGGAACTTAATTATGTTTCCTCAAGTAAAAATCTGGGCTCCCCACCACTGCCTTCCAGCTTGCGAGGGGGTGTGAAGTCTCTCTGTCATCTGACTTTCTCCGCAAGGCAGTGACACTAGGCAGAGCCTCGTGGTGCCACGGGCCCCATGGAAACCAAATACAGACTCAGTCTTGGAAAGGGCCAAATCCAGTGGGGAATGTTGGCAGGGACCCCAGGAATGTAGAGTTCTCTCTTGCAGAGATTATTAAGTAATTCTGAAACATAGAAAATTCTCCTTCTCTTTCATTGTAAGATATGGCCAAGGTACAATATAAGATGCAGGGCACTTTGCTGGGGTTGGGGCAAAACAGCGACAGGAATCCAGAGGTCTGGGGTCTTTACCCAACTGTGCTGGAGCAATGGGGTGAGCATGGGAGAACTGACCTCTGCAGTCTAGGGTGAGCAGTCCCTACATCCAATCACCCCGAGGAAAAGGAAGAAGAAGAAAAGTCACTCATGCCAGCACTGGGAAATCTCACTTCCAAAGCTGGGCTGAGAGGATTTGCACACGCAAAAGTGGAAAGTTGGGCGAGACCCTGCTATTTCCCAGACACTCACCTTTGCATATCTGTACAACCCCCATGATGATGATCAGGGCCAAGGCCAGGAGCTTCCCAGCTGTAAAGATGTCTTGAACTCGGGTGGCCCACCGCACACTGGCACAGTTGACCCATGTGAGAAGCACTGAAATGACAGACCCCCAAACAGATCCTCAGAGGTCATAAGTGCCTGTGGGATGTCCACTGCACAGAAGCAGAAATGCTCCTTGCTCCTGATGATGAGATTACAACAGGCGAGCCAAACACCCTACAAGCTCAGCCTGTGACCAAAACCTTAGCTAGGTTAATGGATTAAAAATGGGGATTACCTGCCCCAAATCAGAGCTTGGTCAGAGCATGCCCTGCTCAGGGCTGGGAGCCAGAAGGTGGCATAGAAGTACAGGCATTGGCTTTGAAGGAAAAATTAGCATCTGATCAGGGTATAAGTATGGGTTTTGCCTTCAAGTCATTATCTGGGCAAAGGGAGCCCTGAGCTGCTGGTGGGCTCCTGGATGTTACCTTCCTGATTGGGGGTAATAGAGTTTTAGGTGAATCTTTTGTTATTTAGGTTTATTGAGACATAATCAACATCTAGTAAAATTCACCTTTTTTTTGAGTTGTAGTCTCACTCTGGCTCCCAGACTAGAATGCAGTGGCATACTCAGGGCCACCACGGCCTCAACCAGCTGGACTTGGGTGATCCTTCCTCTTCAGCCTTCCAAGTAGCTAGAACCACCAGTGCATGCCACCATGCCCAGCTAATTTTTTTTAAATTGTAGAGACAAGGTCTCGCCAAGTTGCCCAGGCTGGTCTTGAACCCCTGGGCTCAGGCAATCCTCTTACCTCGGCCTCCCAAAGTGCTGGGATTACTGGCATGAGCCACCATGCCCAGCCTAAAATTCACCTTTTTAAGTGTATAGCTTGTTGAGATTTAACAAATGTATAATCACTACTGCTGTCAATATGTAGAACATTTCCAACCCTCCAAATTTCCCTCATGCTCCTTTGTAGTCAATTAGTCAATCCTCGTCTCCTACCTCTAGTAACTGTTAATTTGATTTGTCCCTGTAGTTTTGTCTTTTCCAGAAAATCACATTAATGGAATCATATAGTATGTAGTCTTTTGTGCCTGGTTTCTTTCACTTAACATAATGCTTTTGAGATCTATTCATGTTGCTGCACATATCAGTAATTTGTCCCTTTTTATTGTCAAACAATATTCCATTATATGAGTCCATCACATTTTCCCATTTACCAGCTGATGGACATTTTAACTGCTCCCAGTTGGGACTATTGTGAATAAAGCTGTTAGAAACACTTACATAGAAATCTTCCCATGGAACGTAGTGGTTTTGAGTGGTGTTTTCATTTCTCTTGAGTAAACATCTAGGAATGGGATTCTGGGTCATATAGTCAATGTATATTTAACATTATAAGAAACTGCCGGGCTCGGTGGCTCAGCCTGTAATCCCACGCCTTTGGGAGGCTGAGATGAGTGGATTGCCTGGGCCCGCGGGTTCGAGACCCACCTGGGCAGCGAGACCTCATCTCTACAATAAATCAAAAAATCAGCCAGGCGTGGTAGCGCATGCCTGTAATTCCGGCTACTTGGAAGGCTGAGGCGGAAGGATTGCCGGAGTCCAGCAGGCGAGGCTGCGGTGACCGGAAGCGGCCACGGCACTCCAGTCTGGGCAACTGAGTGAGACTCCAACTCTAAAAAGAAAAAAAAAGAAACTGCCTGTTTTCCAAAGTGACCATATCACTTTGCATTCCCACCAGCCATGAATGTGAATGCTATTGCTTTGTGGTATTATCAGTTTCAAAAACTTTGGCTATTCAAATAGGCATATAGTAGTATTTCATTGTGGTCTTGGTTTGTAGTTCCCTAATGGCTAGTGATGTTGAATAAGTTTTCATGGCTTATTTACCATCCATTTATATATCTTCCATGGTGGTGTGTGTTGTTTTTTTCCTTCTTAAAACTCTGTTTCCCTACACAAGAGTCACAGGATTCTCACAGAGATATGAAACTCCAACTTGTAACCCCAATGACTAGATGAGAGCTCAGAAGCTGAGTACTAGGCAGAGAGGGGCTCTCTCTGTCATACTGGCTACACTGCTGGAGCAAACCACCAGAGCTCTGTGCTGCCATTCCCTGATGGTTACGAGGTGCTTAAAAATAAAGGAGGAAAAAATCCTCCTGCTTCCTTTTCTCCTGAATCAGCAGCCAGGACACCCCTTGTTCTCAAAAGATGCACATCACACATGTAAAAAAGCATGAGACTATTTCTCTTGCCTGAAGTCTCTATCCAGGGCTCTGACTTCACTTGAATGACCAATCAAGTTTTATCAATACCTTATCCTTAAACTGTGCTTTTATTTTCCAAGTATTTTTCAACTTTTCCTGATTCCAAGAACATTTCAGCAGGGTAGGAAGGTACTGACATTATCCATCTGTAACCTTCCCCTGTGTACCATCCCCATCCGGCAAACTCCTCATCTTTCAAGATCCAGCTCGAATGTCACCTGTTCTGTGAGTCTTCATAATTTATAATTTCATTTATTCCTAACAATGTGCCTTTAAGAGAAGCTGTCTCAGTCGTGTTTTATAGGCAAGGAACAAAATTTGTTCCTTCTCTCTAGAACAACACCAAACCACTTTGTTCACATCATTTATTTGTATGAAAATGTTTCTGTTTTCCTGCTTGTAGACCAGCAGGGCAGGGACTGTGACATTTTCATGTTTTTATTCCCAGGGCATATCACTGGTACCTGCAAATAGCAGTCCTCAACAAATATTTAATAAATAAGTTTTTAAAATGCCACAATTCATTAGCCTTCCAATATCATCTCAGTCTACACATTTCTTGATGCACCCCAATCTCCCCTGCTTCCCAGGAATTCCCTCAACAGGCAACACAATCCCCAGTTGGCTTCACAGAGCCAAAAGGGCAACGAGTAGCTTGACTTCAAGAGTAGAAACTCTCGACTCCTCACAGAGGGGCTGTTATCCAAGATGGTGTCATATAAGGAGAATCAAAACATGTTGTCAGAGGAAGGATTTTAAGTGCCCGAACAGGGAGAACATTTTGTAAATACTTGAATGTTCCAGATGTACTGAGACATTCTGATAAATACACATTTGGGTTATCTTACTCAATTCAATAAGGACTTCAGGATCATGTGCCTGGTGACAATCCAACTCAAATCACTCTAAACAACAGGTTCTGTGAGCTCAGCTTCTCCCCAGGGCCCTGAGGCATGTGGGGTGCAAGGTTGGGCCCCTGTACCCAAGAATTCAGGCAGACACAGCAATAATGACTAAAGGATAAAGGACATTGACTTTATAAAGGAAGGAAGATTAAAGAACAAGACTCAAGAGCCCCAGAGAGAGGTATGGATTACAGAATAAGGAACTGGATCTTGATCTCACGGGAGAAATTAGTCCTTGGCCAAGGGAAGGAGACAGGAGGGTGGGGAGGTAACAGAAAATGCGAGGAAAACAAGGGCAGAATGGGACAATTCAGAGAAATTCCCCCAAGCAGGAAGGAGAATGTGGCTGCCTCCCTGGTGCTAGGATAAAAAATATTAAATCACCTCTTTATAAGACGGACCCTATTGAGGCAGGCAGAAACACTCCTTCAAACAGTCAGCTGTGTGGTACTCCTAGGTTGCCCAGAGATGTTGGAAGGATAGAGACGCTTTGTCAAATAACCTCCCTGCAGGTGTCTTCTGTCTTGCCTGAACTTATCTCTACCACTTCCCAAGAATCTGGCCCTTACCTAATATTTAACCTTTCACCTTTACACTGATCTTTCAGAAAGCAAAAGAGACATTCTAAGAATGAGGTGGGGGTAGGCAGGCTGCCACGACACCTCATCTCCTTGGAACAATGGCTCCAGGCTCCAGGTCTGACCCTTCACCCTGCAGTTGGGTGATCACAGCATGTGACTGAGGGGAAAGAGGGCACTTTCAGTCTCCTGGTACCACAAGACAGCTTCCCACACAGCAGGCTGAAACCTGAGCCACCATCCAGACAGGAAAGGTCAGTGGGTGCCCGCCAAGCCCCTGCCCTGCTCAAGAGTCCTGCTGCTGCCTGTCTGCTGCCTGGCACCCCTGTCCGTTGCTGACGACTATGTTCTTTCTCTCTCCTCAGCTAGACCCTGAATTCTGCATGCCAGAAAAAGTGACCTCAGGGAGGCCCCATGTAGATGGGGACCACCGCTTGAAATGTGAGGGGCAGCCGGGCTTGGTGGCTCAGCCTGTAATCCCAGCACTTTGGGAGGCCGAGGTGAGTGGATTGCCTGAGCCCGCGGGTTCGAGACCCGCCTGGGCAACTTGGTGAGACCTCATCTCTACAATAAATCAAAAATTAGCCGGGCGTGGTAGTGCGCGCCTGTAGTTGCGGCTACTTGGAAGGCTGAGGCGGAAGGATCACTGGAGCCCAGCAGCTCGAGGCTGCGGTGGCTGGGAGCGGCCGCTGCACTCCAGTCTGAGCAACTGAGACTCCAACTAAAAAAAAAAAAAAAAAAAAAAAGAAATGTGAGGGGCTTTTCATCCATCTGTCCATGCATCATCCACACAGGGTCTACCTGTTGGTGGGGAGGTTATCAATAAGACACAGTCCCTGCTCTCAGGAAGTTGACAGTGTAACTAATGGGGGTGAGGGGTGAACTAAGAGATGACCACAAGACCAATGTGGTGATGGCAGAGCTATTCATGGAAGCTAGAGGGTGATCATGAGAAACCCCTAACTCAGCCCCAGGGGAATCACAGATATTTCCTATACGTGGAGATGACCCCAGCAACACAGATAACTTTATAATCTTGGTCCAGATGGACAGAATAAAAAGGCGTAAGACTCTGGTTCTTGTCTACTGTCATCTAGCTGTGGGAGTGGTTGCTGCTTCTCCAGAGGCCCCTATGGAATCCCAGATGTATCTGTAATTCTTGGGCATTTTCTTCCCTCTTTCCCTCTTGCTGCCTGGGTAAAAAAAATAAAATGGGCCGGGCACAGTGGCTCACGCCTACAATCCTAGCACTTTAGGAGCCCACAGGTTCAAGACCAGCCTGGGCAACTTGGTGAAACCTCATCTCAACATTAAATTAAAAAATTAGCTGGGCATGGTGGAGTGTGCCTGTAATTCCAGCTACTTGGAAGGCTGAGGCTGAAGGATCACCTGAGCCCAGTAGGTTGAGGCTGCAGTGGCCATGAGCGTGCCACTGCACTCCAGCCTGGGCGACAGAGTGAGACTCTGACTCAATAATAAAAAATAAATAAATAAATAAATAAAATGAGAAAACTATTAAGAAGACAAGAAGCCGAGTGCGGTGGCTCACGCCTATAATCCCAGCACTTTGGGAGGTGGAGGTGAGAGGATTGCCTGAGCTCACGGGTTCGGGTTCGAGACTAGCCTGGGCAACTTGGCAAGACCTTGTCTCTACAAAAAATCAAAACATTAGCTGGGCGTGGTGGCGCAGGCCTGTAGTTCCAGCTGCTTGGAAGACTGAGGCGGAAGGATCACCTGACTCCAGCAGGTCAAGGCTGCCGTGGCTGTGAGTGTGCCACTGCACTCCGGCCTGGGTGACAGAGTGAGACTCCGAGTCAAAAAAAAAAGACAAGCCCCCAAGAAGATGCTGTAGCCAGGGTTGATTACTTAAACCTCCCAGTTTGAAGAACTCAAATATCAAGCAGGCAGGAGAAAAACTCAGAATTCAGCCATCTAGAGTCCTGCCCAGAGTCCAGGGCCTCTCAACTGCACAGTAGGAGATACGGGCTCAACTGCCTTTGGAAAAGCTATAGGACTGGCAGAGAGATGCAGAATCCTTGCTACAAACCTGGAATTTCCTTGTCCACTGCACTGCAGAGGGGATGGGCTCCCTGCAGAGAAGGTGTGCTCAGCCCTCACCCTTAGACTTTGATCTCCAGGATTACAGAAGCCTCTCCTTCACTTCCTCCCCTTGGAAATGACAGCAGGAGGGAGGGAGCAGTGGAAGGCAGAATAATGGCCTTTCTAATGATAACGATATTTTCATCTCTGGAATTTGTGAATATTTTATCTTAGATGGAAGAAGGAGCTTTGAAAGTGTGATTAAGTTAAGGATCTTGAGATGGAGAGATTATCCTGAATTAGTCAGAAAGCCTGATGTAGTCAAAGGAGTCCTTCCTTAAAATAGGGAGTCAGAGAGTCAGAGTTACAAAAGAAGACATGATTATGGAAATAGATCAAAGAGAGAGAGAGAGAAAGAGACTTGAAGATGCTATGCCACTGGCTTTGAAGATGAAAGAAGGAGCCATGAGCCAAAGAATGCAGGAGGTCCCTAGAAGCTGGAAAAGGCAAGGAAGTAATTCTTCCCAAGAGCCTTGAGAAGAAATGCAGTCTTGCTGACACCTGAGTTTAGGACTTCTGACTTCCAGAACTGTAAGACAATACGTTTGTATAGTTTTAAGCCACTAAGTTCGTGGTAATTCATAACAGTAGCAATAGGAAAGGAATAGACATCATGCAGAAAGGTCAGAAAGCAGGGGCATACCCTAAAGAGAAAAGCTTTTGGTGCGTGTGTGTGTGTGTGAGTTGGAGTCTTACTCTGATGCCCAGGCTGGAGGGCAGTGGCACACTCATGGCTGCTGCAGCCTTGACCTGCTGGGTTCAGGTGATCCTTCTATCTCAGCTTTCCAAGTAGCTGGAACTACAGGTGGGCACCGCCATGCCCGGCTAATGTTTTGATTTATTGTAGAGACAAGGTCTTGCCAAGTTGCCCAGGCTGGTTTCGCTGTGAGCTCTGGCAGTCCTCTTGCCTTTGCCTCCCAAATTGCTGGGATTACAGGCATGAGCCACTGAACCTGGCCAAGAGAAAAGCTTTTTGTTTTTGTTTTTGTTTTTTTGAGTTGGAGTCTCACTCTGTCGCCCAGACTGGAGTACAGTGGCATGCTCCCGGCCACTGCAGCCTCCACCTGCTGGGCTCCGGCGATCCTTCTGCCTTAGCCTTCCAAGTAGCCGGAACTACAGGCGCGTGCTACCATGCCCGGCTAATTTTTTTTCTTATTTATTGTAGAGATGAGCTCTCGCCAAGTTGCCCAGGCGGGTCTCAAACCCGCGGGCTC